>NC_058133.1:204268306-204320670 GCF_016433145.1 Gracilinanus agilis | reverse complement strand
GGGGGGGGTGACAGAGACGCCAGGGGGGAGGGGGAGGGGAAAAGGTGGGGGAGGGGGCGTCCCGCTGCCCCGATCGCGTGTCAGCCAATCAGCAGCCGGGCTGGGCCGGCGGGCAGGGGTTAACGCGGCGCCCCGGCGGAGGAGGCCATAGTGGCTGCTTCCTTGCACCGCGGCTGCCAGAAAGAGGTGAGCTAGCCAGCTGACCGGCGGACGGGCGGCTTGTGGCCCTGTCGGAAAGCGGGAGCCGGCCCTGGAGCGCGCCCTCTGGCCGCAGTGGCATCGGCTTCCCGAGACCGAGTCTCTCTGGAGGGAGTCCCTGGCGTCCACCGTCCCCACGAAGTCTTTGTGTCACCGGCAAATGCCTACTTGCACACGCCTCTGTGGATGATTGGGAAAGGGAGAGTGAAGCATTCCCCCCCCCTCCAATCCCGGGGGTCCAGCGGGCTGTCTCTTGGAATCCCCGGGCTCTGCATGTTCTAATCCCCAGGGGGCGGCAGCTGCTTCGCTGAGGGATGGGATCTAGAGTGACAATCCTTAGACTTAGCGGGGAGGGTTCAGAGCATTCCCCAACCCTCCCCACCAAGGTAATTGGATTTTTATTTCGTCTTTATTATTAATATTAACAGGTCTGGCCTACCCCTCCCTGTTCACGAGCCCTCACTCCCGCAGCAACCCCGTCTTTCCCTCTTTTGAAAGTTGGCAACCCACTAATTCCACGTGGAGCACTGTTGGAGGGAGCCTACTTGAGGGACAAAGGGTACCCTGGGGTCCAAACGCACCCCCATACCCACAATTATGCAGCTGCGGAGAGGAGGGATTAGGCATTGCTATGGCTCTCTTCCCAAAGGTGCGGGGGAAGGAGCTTACATTTCAACTTTTAGTAAAAACATTGAACTGTGAGGGTATCCCAGAGGGCCTGGGGAGAGGGGGAGGGGAATCGAGTAAACAGCCCTGCCCCCATCACTGAAAAGTTTTTCCCTCCCAGTGTGAAATAAGAAAGTTGAAAGAGGAGTTGGTTTCCCTTTAGTAGACCATTCTTAAAATGGGGACTTGTATGCTGCAGTGAAGTAGTAGCTATTCTTATCATCAGAGAAAAATATTCTAATCTGGCTCCTAACCATGAGAGTTGGGAAGATAAGCGTTAACTAAAATGTCCCATTTTTATTTTTCTCTGAAAGTTTCCTCTGAATATTGCTGTAGTTGATTCAAGGAATGCAGCTGAACAGTAAAATTCTGACATGCTTTGAAAGATTGAAAACTTCCCCGCTTGAACCTTTGCGGGAAGTTCTGAATGGAGCTTCCAGGCCAATTACTACTTACATTCAAATCTATTAGTAGAATGGAACCTATTACTAATGAAAAAAATGTGCTAAAGAAGTAGCATAAAACCATTATAGGAGAAACAAGAAAAGGAAGACTGCAGAAAGAGCAAAAGAAAGTGACTTACTTGTTTGACTTTCTTCTCCAACTTTCCATAACCCTGGGACTTGTGGTGGGAGTAAGGGGAAATCTACATTATCAGTGGCCCATTGATATAAAATCTGGGTGACCCATAACCTTAAGAGGTCAGCTAATCTAGTCACCTGACCTACCAAGACCTTTCCTGATACCACAAGTTGTTAGTGCTCACCTACGCCCTACAGAAATTACTTTGTATTTATTTATCTGTATCCATGTTATATCTTCTAGTTGAATTTAAGCTTCTTTAGGGCAGGGACAGTTTCCTTTTCTTTTCTTTTTGTATCTCCAACCCCAATTGCTATGCCTTGGAAATAGTAGTAACTAAATGTTTTTAATTGTTTGAAATATAGATGAGGAAGCTGAGCCCCTGAAAGAGGTAAGGAATTGCTTCCAAGTTCAGAGGTAGTAAGCAGCAGAGAAGGATTCAAACCCAGATCTTGTAACTTCATATATGAATCAGTTTTGATTATGCCACGTGACCTCTCCATTAAACCAACAAACTTTCCTGCAGTGTTACACCAGCTTTTTGTTTGTTTTGAAACTTTGAAAAGGCAGATGTGAATTGGAACAGGAAACTGAGCACCCAATATTAACATATGAGGTCCCTTCTACTAAATCTGGGAGAAAGGGGGGAAATTAGATATATTCTGACTACCAAAAAGAGCTACATTAAAATTATACTATGATAGCCTTTATACTTTTCCATGGAATGGATCACAACTCAATCAAGCTTCTAGTTCCCTGTCTTCCCTCAAATCCAACAAAGAGGGTTTATCTAATGGGCTGGGACCAACTCTAGATTTCTTGGGGCCAGTGGTACAAAGTGGTTATACATTTTTCCTCTCACAATTTCCTTTCATGGTTACACCTCCAATGGTTTCATACCACTTCCTTGACACAATTCATTAGTAATGGGAATTGTACGCAGCATCTATTTCAACTTGATATTCAAAGTAGAAATCCCTACAATAATATACTTGATAAGTGATCAATTAATCTCATCTTGGGTACTTCCCATGACCCAGAACTCACTTTCACAGACCTACAAGGCAGCACATTACATTAGATCTTTTTAATAGCAAAAATTAGTTTCTCAGGCCATCTAGCCCTCTCAGTGTATGATAGAGAACCAGGTCTGGAGACAGGAGGTCCTGATTTCAAATGGGGCCAAAGACACTTCCTAGCTATGTGACCTTGGGAAAGTTATGTAACCCCAGTTGCCCGACCCATACTACTCTCCTGTCTTGGCACATATATTAAGAATGGATTCTAAGACAGAAGGTAAGGGTTTCAAAAAAGGAAAACAAAATCAGTTTCCCATTCAATTTTTCTCTCTCTACCTTTTGCAGTTACAAAGAATAAATCTAATTCTTCTTTATGGCATTCCTTCAGATACTTGAAATAGACTAATACTATCATATATTTAGAACTAGCCAGTTATTCAACAAGTAATTATCAAACATTTACTATATGCCAGGCACTATGCTAAGAACTAGAGATACAAAGAAAAGTAAACATATCCCCTTCAAGAAGCTCACATTCTAATAGGGGTGGGAGAACAATATGAAAATAACTACACAAAAACACATATAAAAGTATATATACACACATAAATATATATGTAAAGATCATGTATACATGTATGATAAATTTGAAATGATCTCCAAGGGAAAGCACTAGTATGAAGGAGGACTAAGAAAGGTTTCTTGTAGAAAGTGGAACTAGCTGCTTTGTAGAAAGGCAAGAGGTGGAGGTAAAATGAAGAGCATTCCAAACATGGGAGACAGCCAGTGAAAATACATAGTCAGGAAGTAGAGGTGTCATGCCAGAAATAGCAAGGATCACAATGTCACCAGATTGTAGAAGAACAGCAAGGAAGCTATGTCACTGGATTGTAGAGTATAAAGAGGAAAATGCAAGAAGATCTAAGGGTTAGGAAGGAGCCAATTTATTAAGAGTTGTAAGAATCAACAGAGGATTTTATATTTGATACTCAGATGTCATCTAATCCAACACTTTCGTTTCATAGATAAGGAAATGGAGACCTGGAAAATTGAAGGAATTTGTCCAAAATCACACAATAGTAAGTGGCAGAGGCAGGAGGTCCTGGGTTCATATTTGACCTCAGACACTTCCTAGTTTTGGGCTCTGGGCAAGTCACTTAACTCCAATTGCTTAGCCCTTACCATTCTTCTACCATGGAACCAATACTAAGTATCAATTCTAAGACAGAAAGTAGGGGTTTAAAAAAAAAAAATGGTAAGTGGCAAAGCCAAGATTTGAACCAGGTTTTTCTCTCTCTAGACCCAACAATCTACATATCATGTCCTCTCTAAGTTTCTTCTCCAGGCTAAACAATTCCAGTTCTTCATAATGGCAGGGTTTTCAGAACTTTTTAGCATTCTGGTTATCAGCCTCAGGGCTAAATCTAGTTTATAAATATCTGACCTAAAATCAATATGGGTTTTGTTTTGAAGGAATAATTTGCAACATGGAGAAAATCTTTTTCCTGTGGCATGTCAGATTTGGGGTGCAAAAGTTCCCCTTCTCTTTCAGAGGCCCAAGTTACTTTTCTTAAAATAAGAGAACTGGGCTAGATGAACTCCAAGATTCTTCCAATTCTGAGTGGGAACCTTATCACAGCTATGTCTCCTGCAGCCCTCAATCTGATGGGTTCTAGTGGGCCAAGGACTTGGGTACTATGGTGATAAACATCTTATAGATGAAAATAACAAATGTCAACAGTAGGAAGGACATAGGAAATGTTGTACATCATTTCCTGGAGAAAGGCAGATATTTTCAAAGCAAACATTCTTGCTACTATATGGTTACCTTCTCATAACTCAATTTGACATTGGCTATGTGGATCAGTTTGTTAAAATAATATTGACCTTAGAACAGCAATTTTACCAGGCTCCACTTCTCTCTGACACTGCACATTGAATTGCATTTCCTTCCTAAACTCAGCCCCTTAGCAGCCAGACCTAAAAAGTTAGACCAGCCAAATGGCTACATGCCTTGCGAGCACCCAGACTTTAGTCAACAATACATGGCTTTATAGTATTAATAAAGAATTTCCAACTTAGAAAAGTTTTGAACAAGGAAGAAATTCTAAGATCATCTGTTCCTGACGTTTGCCATTTGGCAGACTGGTAAATAACTAAATGACCAATACCTAGGATAAATCATCCCAAAACCAAAGAATTTTGCGTCTAGAAAAATCATAAGGTATAGAGCTGAAAGATATTTTCTAGACCTTCTACAACAGCAGTTCTTAACTTGGGGGTCCATTAACTGTTTCTTCTATTTTTAGAACTTTAATAATTGATTTCCACAATGATCATGTATATCTTAACCATTTAGAAACATTATTCTGAGAAAGGGGCCACACATTTCACCAGACTGCCAAAGGGGTCCATGAAAAAAAGGTTAAGAATCTCTTTGCCTAACCCCAACTGACTCATAATAATAATAATAATAATAATAATAATAATAATAATAATATTTAAAACCTAAAGAAGGAACTGTTGGAATCTGATTGCAGATCAAAGCATGCCATCTCTCACCTTTCCTTCATGAACTTTTTGTTCTATATGTGCTATGTATCTTCAGTCACAACATGAGGAACACTGGAAATTCATTTTGCATGAAAGCACTAGTATAACTTATGTCAAACTATTTACCATGTTGGGGGAGGAGGAAAGAAAGAAGAGAATCTGAATTGCAAAATGTCAGAAAACAGTTGTCAAAAATTGTTTCTACATGTAATTGAAAAAAAGATTAACAGATGAGGCAACTGAGACCCAGAGAACATAAAAAGCCTGCCCAATTTTATAAAGGTAGCTAAGTAGCTGACCTCAGATTTGTATCCAGGTCCTCTGACTCCAAGACTGGTGCTGTTTCTACTATACCAGGTTTCAACTAATCCATACTTCCTAAGCTAACCTATTCTTTTGACCAGTAAAGTATGTATATTCTCAGTTTCTAGCTTTCCTGGAAAGCTCAACCCCAGTCTAAAGGATTCCTTAATAGTATGGTAGGGACTCCTAAGTTGAGAGAGGAGAGAAGGCAAGTAAGTCTTTTGAGAGTCAAGATAAGGAAAAATCATTTTGTGGGAAGACAACAACAAGGATTTTCACTGGCCAAAAAAGAGTATCAATGTAAATGGGTTTTGTTGATAACAGATAAAATAAAGACAGTATTGTGGTCTAGAAGAATGGAGAATGATGAATTTGTCTCCTTAGTTTATCTTTAGTTCTAGTAAATCAAAAAGGATCTTGGAAACACTTAAACCTAAATGGGTCTGTAATTTGTAACAGACCAGTGATTCTAGGGAAACGGATTATCTGGGGTACACTGTCCAACTTTTGTTAATTAGATGTATAGTGTGTAAATGAAATTAACTCTAGCCCATTCATAGTCAAAAATCTACTTACCCTAGGCATCTAGATTATATCATCCCCTCCTCCATCAGTAGGAAGGGGAGATAAATTAATCACACGTGATAATAAGATCAAATCAAGAACAAGGGACTGCCCTTTGGGCAGTCCAAATCAGTGTAGAGGCTGCCATTGGTCCACTTGAATTAGAGGTGGGCCCACAGGAAATGATGAGAGAGACACTATCTCTTTAAGTATGTGGGTTACAACCTGGTAAAAGGGAATTCCAGCTTTGGACTTGGTGCTGAAGGTGCTTGGCTGAGACCTCAGAATGCTTCTACTCTGAATTGTCACGTGGGTAAATTAGGCTGACTTCCTTGGCCTACCTTGGCATTTCCAAACTCTGCCTTAAGTAGGCTTATAGCTTCTGATTTCTAAGGTCTTGTGGCTTGTAATCTAGGGACTGGCCTCTCCCTCTCTCTATTTATCTACCTTTTACCTTCCTAATTGTAAATAAACTACCTTAAACCCTATCCTGACTTGGGTCTATTTTAATTATGGAATCAATCTGAATTGTTGATTCCTGGCGACCACATTTTAAATACATATCTATAAATACCTAAAACCTCCCTCTTACAATAGCTATGATTAAAGAATAGTCTTACACACTATAGTTGAGATTGCTAGCAAGTGAGTCCAGAAAGGTGAGCCCAGAAGCTAGAAGGAAACAGAGACTAAAATCCAACAGACACTAGTCACCAGATTATCTAAGACTAGTGAAGCAATGCCTATATGGAAAAAGAATGCCAGGATAGTAGTCCTACTACCTCTAGAGTTTGACATTACTGCAAATAGCTATGAGCAGAATAGATATTACTACCCTATAGGATTATGGGGGATTGTCTTTCCCGTGGGAAACTTTGTTGTCTTTAAGCAAAACAATAGAAAGTCTCTCTTAAACCTTCAGTAATCATATCCTGTAACTATATTACTTGTCCCCAAAAATATTCTAACTACTTCCAGCTTTATTTGTCTTTTTGTTCTCAATCTAGTATGAAAGACTATAAAATGTTCAGATTTTGCCCTGCTGGAAGAATCTTTGCATGGTTATAGTCTGACTCTTCTCTTGCAGTAACAAGAAAAAACAATGCCTTGGCTAAACAACAATTCACAGAGCACTTGATCCAGATTAAGTCACCAGGAACTACCCAGAAGTCACCAGCAACCACCACAAAACCAATGGAATTACCTAAGCAACTCTTCCCATGAAGATGCTATTTCCAGGAGAGAGCAGGACCAGAGAGGAAAATTTGAAAGATATAGATAGTGCCTTTTCTTTCATTTTTGTCCCCTGATTAACTAGAGAAAAAAGTAAATGTCAGAAAGGACTGATTATAGTTTTAAGTGGATAGCATACCTTGAACCTAAAGTACTTGTTCTGAGGGCCCTATGTGTATAAGTGAGGTGTCCAAGGTTCTACACGGTTATTTTTTTTTTTAAGTTTATAGGTTTAAGAAGGAATGGACTTTGCTAGCAAAAGTTTTGTGGACCAGTCAATATTTACAACAGATCCATATAATTCTACAAACCAACATTTGAGAAATACTGAATCATAGGATCATAAATTTAGAATTAGAAGAATCTTTAGAGGTAATCAAGAGTAGTAACCCCTTATTTGTATAGATGAAGAAACTAATGGCCAGAGATAATACTAAGTTATTTACCCAAGATCACAGAGGTAGAATATAAGTCCTTTTTGGAAGATGAGGATGCTGTATCCAGGATTAGCCATATAGCTAATCTGGAAGAATTAGGAATAGAACTCAATTTTTCCGCTTCCTAGTCCAGTGCTCTTTCCACAACAAAACTAATGGCTATCTAATAATAATTGTTCAATCTTTTGAAAACTGTTCAATATCCTTCCTCCTCCTTGTGGTTATCATCCAAGAAGCCTCAGCAAAGGGATGTTGTTCTGATCATCTTATCTTGCAATTTTTCTCATCATTTCTCCCATATTCTTTTTCCAAAAGAAATTTAAATGTTAACAGTTCATAGTTCTGTGCAAGTTGCTGGAGAATTTATATGTCTACTATAGGTTCAAGTTGACAGCATACAGTTTAATTCAATATCTAATCAACACAACACTACAGTGTGGAATTATGAGTATTATGAGTAGGTATTTTTGCAAGATGAAAAATATTTATCATTTCAAATGAAAGTATCAAAGTTGCAAAAGATTGTGGAGAAATACTAAAGTCATCATATATTCAATTTCAAATTAATTTGGCAATCATTTTTTAAATATCTACATACATACTACATACAAGGCATGGGGATGCAAAGGCAAAAATGAAAGCTGTGGAAGAGACAAAGGGGGAAGTTACGAAGATATAATATAAAGACAAAAATGAAACTGCTCTTAAGCTTACATTCTACTGGAGGAAAAAACATCAGCAAAGATAAGTAAAAACAAAATTTATTTGTGATACCCTTTTGCATAAGAAGTTAGAAGTATGGCTCAAGATGGATGCCTGCATATCAGGATAGAAACACTCAATGTGCTCTGATTTAAACACAGTACAGGCTATGGCTATATTTGAAAGAAATATAATTTCTCTTTCCCTTCATTTTAAGGGAAAGGAGAGAGGCGAAAATTGACCAAAAGTTCTTAGGGGAAAACCCGAGGAGGTATGAAAGCAGGGTACTGCTGCAACAGTGAGTGAGCAGTTGATGATTGAGGGAAGCAAGTAGGTTACTACCTGTTCCTGCCACAAGTAAGTCAGGAGTAGACCAGGTCTGCCTGAAGCCAGTCTCATACCTCAGGTTTGATATTGGAATGAAATGAGATACTTACAAACAATCTATCAGTTAAAAAAGGAGGTTTATTCAGCTGTGGCAAGAAAAGGATATTTAGCAAGGATATAGCATTGACAAAGCTAAACATAGCTTCCCTGTGCTGGTGTTGGTCATGTTGTTGATCTGCCAGTCAGAGGAGCTGGAGTGCCTGGATTTTATACTCAAGTGACCAGGAAGCTATGTAAGCGATTGTCAGTCTACTTTGACAAAGTTGGGAAAAACAGAACTAGTTTTTTCAACTATTTGTGGAAAGGTGTTTTTTTTTTTTTTTCAAGCAGATGGTTATCCTCTCCTCACTTACCAGTAACTCTCAGATTAATACTGTTTTCTATGAAACTAAAACAACTAATAAAAAGAGTCAGTGCATTCCAAAAACTCAATCCAACTGATTTTCAATTTTTATTTCATTTTGTTGGTATCGTGAAGTCACAACCTTTGCATCTGGACAAGGAAGATGAATTTGTTTCATGCTTACTTCTATCTAACCAAGAGGAAAACTTCACTGCTGGGACATTGGCACCCTTACACTTAACTTGGTACTCCTTCTCACCAATCATATAGTGAACAAGAGTTCTAGACTGAGAGTCAGGAGAGACTTAGATTCAAATCTTGAATATTTATTGACCAAGATATTGATAGAAGAATTGCAATAGGGGCAATGAGACTTTTCTCTAGAGCCCCAAAACTTAGAGAGCATACAAATTTAAATAATTAGTTTAAAAACAATTACATTTAGGACTTAACCAGAATAATTAGTTAAAAATAGGAAGCTACTTAATTCTAATCTCCTTCACTGAATTTGTCTTACTTATGACTCTTGCCATGAGAAACACCTAACCTCTCTATGCCTCAGTTTTGTCATCTATAAAATGGAGGTATTAATACCTGTAGTAATACCATTTGGACATGATGTGAGATTAAAAGACATTATCTAATTTGATCTCCTGAAAACTCTGTGAAGTAGTCAAAGGCATTTAATGCTTGAAGCAATTGAACCTTAGTGAGATTAAGTGACTTATCTAATGCCATCTGGTCAGTAAGTGATACAGGTGGGTGCATCATCTTATTGATGTTGCCCAATATTTTGTTTATTAGAGACTGCTATCATAGAATTTAGATAGAGTGGTCCATGGGGCTTTAAAAGATGACTTGTATAGAGGAAAGAGCTCTGGATTTGGAGTCTAAGAACCTAAGTTCATATTTTAGTTTTGCTGCTTATTACCTTTGCAATCTTCATCAAGTCACTTTTTGTGTCCCAGTTTCCTCCTCTATAAAATAAGGGCATTGGATTCGATGATGTCTAAGGCCTATTCTCATTCTGGTACTACAATCTAATCCAAATTCATTTTGCAGAAGAGGAAACTATCTTTAGTTAACAGTGACTCTCAAGTCTCCTTCCCGTCTTATAATTAACAGTTTCAAGTTCACCATTCTATAATGACAATTTGGGTATTTTTTCCTTTCACTATCTTAATTTGAACTTGTCCACGTTAAAAACCATCTTGCCCACCCACTCACCTTTAAAAGTGTTTCCTTCAGTTTTACTCTATCAATTTAATTTTTCATTATACAGAAGAGTTAATTATAATTTTCAAATACAGAGGTTTCACTAGACTCTCCCTCTTCCAAAATATTTATAAGAATGTTATATGAAACTGGTGGACTTTGGCAAATCCTTACCATTCTCAAAGTTGTTCAAATGTAAACTGCATTGTTTATGCTACTCCATTTAGAGAGGAACCCATTTAGAGAGATTCTCATTCTTTGTTAATTCACATTCTCCCTTGGAACCATCCATTCATTCCTTAAACAGGTGTTTACCACATATAGGACTTATTGAAGCTACAGTGAGGGAAAGGACAGAAAGAGCTAGAAGTAAAAGAGGGATCTCCCAACAGTCAGTATTATTAAGCATAATCATGATGAAAAATGCCATCTGCCTTCAGATAACCAATGGAATCTGAATGCAGACCAAAACATACTATTGTGAAGTTCCTCTTGCTCAAAAAGTTAAAACTAAACTCTCTCATTAAGAAATACTATAAGTCAATCATGGTCAGGCAGAACTCAGTTTCTCTCCCTAATTATTAGGGACACAGGGTTAATTGTGTGACTACCAACCATTACCCAGGGGATAGGGAAGGATTGAGAGTTTTGATAGATCACATCCTCCTGGCTATTCACCAATTAAAGCTGTCTTGGAATATCCAAGGGAGGGGCTGAATAATGAACTCCCCAAATTGTGTTTAGGAATCTATGAAGAGGGGACTCACTGGCCTTTGATTACCAAGAAGATCACTGACCATTAATTTTTTAATTATTGCTAGATTAACAAATACATTGATTTTCTTACCCAGAAGCCAGACTCAGAATTTTTAATCATCACACTGAAAATGCCTCTTTCTTTATTTCTATTTCATCACCTCTCTGCCAAGAAGCAAGCGATATGCTTCTTGTATTAATCATATATTAATTTAATAGTATCAATGTATTAATTTGATAAAGCTGTGACTAGTTACTTCAATAATCAGAATTCTGTAGTCTTCCAAAGTTGTTCTTTGTATCTTTGTATCATTATAGTGATCATGTAAATTGTTCTCCTAGTTCAGTTCTCATTTCATTTTGCATCAGTTCATGCAAATCTTCTCAAGTTTCCCTGAACTTTTCATATTTATTATTTCTGATAACACAATAATATTCTATTACATTTATATACAATAACCTGTCCAACTATTCCTCAACTGATGAGTACCCATTTTGTTTGAAGTTCTTTGTTTCAACCAAAAAAATGCTATATGGGGCAGGTAGGTGGCACAGTGAATAAAGAGGCAGACCTAAAGTCAGGAGGACCTGGGTTCAAATCTGACCTATTATTATAAGGATCAAATGAGATAATATTTGTAAAGTTCTGAATACAGTTGGCACATAGCAGGTGCTTAATAGATGTCAGTTATTATTATTATCAATCTGATGGTTGTGAGATGAAACTTCAGAAATTTTAATTGGCATTTTTCTAATTATTGATTTGGATTATTTCATGATTGTTGATGCTTTGTATTTATTCTCTTGAAAAATCCTTCCCTCTTATTACATGATAGAGATATCTTTTTATTATCAGTCATCTCCTGAATGACTTCCCTTTATACCACTTCTTAGACATAGATAATTACTGAAATTATTCTACATGGGCCCAAATGACTGTTAGGGTCACCAACAATTTTGATCCTTCAAAGACTTTGAAATTCTTAGATGTATTTTGAACATAGCACAAATGAGAGGACATTTGTGTTAACAAAATAAACAAAAGGCACAAACAAGCAAATAAACAAACCCTGGCCTTTTGTATTGAGAAGCAATTTGGAATATTTAGAAGCACTGCACCCTTACACAAATGCTATAAAGCTTGCTTCTGATTCTGAGTCCAACATATTGTCCATCTGTAAAGTCTATTTCAGATATATGCATTAATAGATGTTTTTTATCCATTTAATTTTTTCTGTACAAATTGCTAAATAGATTTTTTTTGAGTAATCATGTGTAATGATTAAAATTCTCTGGAGATGTTATATTAAGAATTATTCACTAGTGAGAGAGAGAGAGAGAGAGAGAGGAGAGAGACTGACATTTACTGCCATGGCCAATGTGGGACTTTTTTTGCTGGACTATGTATGCTTTGTATGATGTTAATAAAAACTTATCAAGGAATCTTGTATGATCTAGATCTATTAATCACCTCCCCCAACCTTTCCTTCCCTTTGAATACTCCCCACCCTTCATTCCCTCTCCTTTCCTTATTCCCTTTCAACTTCTCTGAAGGGTAAAATAGAAATCTATACCCCAATAGATCTGGCTGTTCTTCCCTCTCAGAACTGATTCCACTGAAAGTAAGGTTTAAGTACTATCTGTCACCACTCTCTTTTTCCTCTTCTCATAGTAGTATTCCCTTCCACCCTGCCCCATGGACCACTTTATGTGATATAATTTATCCTATTTTACCTCTTCCTTCGAGTTTCTCTTAGTACCATCCTCCTTTTTGTTCCCCCCTAAAATTTTTTTACTTATCATCTGAAATAGTTTAATACTACCACCTCTGCTTATGAATATTTCTTCTTTCTACTATAACAATGAAAACAATTTTAAGAGTTATAGATACAATTTTTCCATATAGGAGTATAATCAATTTGACCTTACTGAAGTCTTTGGTTATTCCCCCCTCTTTCTTGTTCATCTTTTTATGGTTCTCTTGAATTTTGTATTTGGACATCAAAATTTCCATTTAGTTCTGGTCTTTTCTTTAGGAATGCTTGGAAATCTTCTATTTTATTAAATGCCCATACTTTCCCCTGAAAGTCAGTTTTGATGGATATGTGATTCTTGGTTGTAGACCCAGTTCTCTTGCCTTCCTAAATATCATATTCCAAGCCTTATGATCCTTTAGTGTAGAAGCTGCCAGATCCTGTGTAATCCTGATTGGGGCTCCTTGGTATCTGAATTGTCTCTTTCTGGCCATTTGCAGTATTTTCTCCTTGGCCTGGAAGCTCTTGAATTTGGCTATAACATTCCTCAGAGTTGTCTTTTGGGGATTTAACATAGGGGGTGATCTATAGATTCTTTCAATGTCAACTTGCCCTTTTGTTCAATTATAGCAGAGCAGTTGTCTTGGATAATTTCTTGTAATATGATGTCAAGGTTTTTCTTTGTTGTTCTAGGCTGTCAGGTAGTCCATTAATTCTCAAATTGCTTCTCCTTGATCTATTTTCAAGGTCAATTATCTTTTCAATGAGATATTTCATGTTTCCTTCTATTTTTTCATTCTTTTGATTTTGCTTTATTAATTCTTTCTGTCTCATGAGATCATTAGCTTCTACTTGCCCAATTCTTATCTTTTAAGACTGATTTTCTGCTATGATCTTTTGATTTTCTTTTTTGGTTTGCTCTATCCTGCTTTTCATGGATTTCAGAAGATCAATTCTGGTCTCCAATTTGCTTATTACTTCATTTGATTTCTGTGCATCTTTTTCCATATGGTTGACTCTGTCTTTTATGCTGTTATTTTCTTTTTGTATTACTTTCATTTCTTTTCCCCAATTTTCTCCCCATTTTTCTTCTATCTTTCTTACTTAGTTCTTGAACTCCTTTTTGAGTTCCTCCAAAACTTGTCACCAATTCCAATTTTTTTGGAAAGTTTGGTTGTGTTTGCTTGTTTCTCACTTTCTGTTATTGCTTCTACATTTTGCTCTTTTTCTCCATAGAAATTTTCTATGGTCAAGAGCTTTTTTTTGCTGTTGCTTATTCTTTTTGCTGCTAGAGGTTTGAGATTCCTGCATGTTGTTGGTCATTGCTTTCTTCCCTTCTGTCTCACAGGGCTTTGCCTTGATACTATCTTCCCTTCCCTGTGAGAAGCCTGAGTAAAGGCAAGTAGCACTGTGATGTTCTTTTTGTAGGGTACACTTTAAAGCATTTTGCCCTGAGGCTATCTTCCTCAGCTGCAGCCTTTTCAGCTGAACTATGTGTATTGCCCTGATGTTATCTTCCTAGCCCCTGCTGCCTCTATTGTGACCAGCCCCTCCTCTGCCTAAGCTCTGTTCTCTTCAGCCTTGAGTCTTGCTGCCAAGGCCTGGCACAGCCCTCAAGGGTAAATCTGTGGTGCTTTCAGCCAGCCCCAGAGAATTCAGAGATTTCCCTGGCCCTTGCTCTCTAGCTCTGGCATGGTAGGTGGTGTGGGGGAAGGGTGATCAGCTTGCATTTTGATTAGTGCATTTTCACCCCCTTATAATGGGGGAATTACCACTCACTACCTACCTTTCACACTGTGTCCAATGGGAGAGCCCCTTTACTCATCCGGTTTTGATTTCTGTCCTTTTGAGACTCTTGGTAATGATTGGTTGGAAGGAGATCAGAAGATTCCTGCTATTACACCACCATCTTGACTCCTTGGTCTATATGATCTACAGATGTAAATGTTGAGAGTGTTATCTGGATTAGCCTAAAGACATCTTCCTATACAAGGGGTAGATATTTCCATTGGTAAGGATCGAATTCTCCCCTCTGTTTCAACTACACATGAGAATTCTACACTTCATCTGTTTGTTTTGAATTCAGGGAAGTGCTATTTGGAAGTGTCTAGCAGACTCCCTATGGACACATGGAGGTTTTGAGACTACATTACCCATGATTCCAATGGGTTTCTGGTCTTTGGGCATGGGGATGTTAAAGGTCCCCTCTCATGGGGCAGCTTAAATTCAGAGGAGGGCCTAGAGAAGTTCTGTTGGTTTTCCTGAAGAGCTGGCTGGCGTGCGGGAGAGAGGATGGGCTCCAGCAGTAAATTTTAAGATAAAGATAGTCTAGCTCACTCATAAATACATCTTGCCAACAAGGCCATGGCTATTAAATATTAATTTCTCTTATACTATATGTCTTTATCATTTTTAATCATAACACATCTTCCCATTATTAAAAGAATTCAACTTCCATATTCATGAACTCCGAAATTTATTTTTTGATTATAATCTTTTATCAGTACGTTTCCCCCTTTGCATTATAATCCCTAAATTTCTTTATCCTCATTATGCCTTTCAATCTTTCCATTCCTTAGTTCTTTCCCACACTATCACTCCTGCAATGACTACAATCTTCTCTCCCATCTTGATTCTTATGTTCTACTGAACAAAGTTGGAGAAAATCATGAAAATATTGTTGACTGGGTTGATCACAGTATTGTGTCCTCCATTTTATTGTACACTTCTTGAAAATAGACTTCTTTTATGAGTATGATATCATTTATTAATAGGATCATGGTCAATGGTGCACCTTCATTTGTAGAAAAAATGGTGAATACATCTTATAACCTATACCAAGATAAATTCAAAATATAAAGAGTGAAATCACAAATAAATTAGGTGAACATAGAATAGTATACCTGTCAGATCTGTGGGAAAGGAAGGAATTTAAGATCAAACAAGAGATAGAGAACATTACACAATGTAAAATGAATGACTTTATATCAAATTAAAAAAGGTTTTGTACAAACAAAACCAATGCAACAAAAATGAGAAGGAAAGCAACAAACTGGGAAAACATTTTTTATAACAAAACTCTCTGACAAAGATTTAATTTCCCAAATATAAGAAACTAAGTCAAATTTACAAAAAAAATCAAGCCTTTCCCTACTCGCCAAATGGTCAAGGGACATGAATAGGCAGTTTTCACATGAAGAAATCAAAATTATCAATAAACACATGAAAAAGTGTCCTAAGGGGGCAGCTGGATGGAGAGCCAGGCCTAGAGACAGGAGGTCCTAGGTTCAAATCTGGCCTCAGACACTTCCCAGATGTGTGACCTTGGGTAAGTCACTTGACCCCCATTGCCTAGCTCTTACCACTCTTGTGCCTTGGGACCAATATACAGTATTGATTCCAATACAGAAGGTAAGGGTTTCTTTTTTAAAAAAGTGTTTTAAATCCTTTCTTATTAGAGAAATGCAAATAAAAACAACTCTGAGGTACCACCTCATACCTAGCAGACTGGTCAATATGGTGGCAAAGGAAAGTGATAAATGTTGGAGGGGATATCACCAAATTGGGAAACTAATACATTGCTGGTGAAGTTGTGAATTAGTCCAACCATTCTGAAGGGCAGTTTGGAATTATGCGCAAAGGGCATTAAAAGAATGCCTGCCCTTTGATCCAGCCATACCACTGCTGGGTTTGTACCCAAAAAATGATAATAAGGGCAAATACTTGTACAAAAATATTTATAGCTGCACTCTTTGTGGTGACAAAAAAATTGGAAAATGAGGGGGTGTCCATCCATTAGGGAATGGCTAAATAAATTGTAGCATCTGATGGTGATGGAATACTATTGTACTGAAAGGAATGATTAACTGGAGGATTTCTATTTGAACTGGAACAACCTCCAGGAATTGAAGCAGAGTGAAAGGAGCAGAACCAGGAGAACATTGTACACAGATACACTGTGACACAATCAAATGTAATAGACTTTTCTATTAGCAACAATGCAATTATCCAGGACAATCCAGAGGAACTTATGAGAAAGAATGCTATCCACATCCAGAAAAAGAACTGTGGGAGCAAAAATGCCAAAGAAAAACATATGATTGATCACGTGGTTCAATGGAGATATGATTGGGGTTTTGTTGTTAAAAGATCACTCTATTGTAAAAACAAATAATATGGAAATAGGTATTAAGTGATGATATATATATATAAAACCAGTGGAATTGCTTGTCAGCTCCTGGAGTGGGGAGGGAAGAGGGGTGGGAAAAATCATGAATCATGTAACCATGGGAAAATATTCTAAATAAAGAAAAGAAAAAGAAAAGATAGTAAGTAAGAAGCTAATAGTCTTTTATACCAACATGTGTAATCCTTCTGTTTGGCCTGATGGTAAATTATTTGAACCTCTCCTGGTGGTCCCAATTGGTGGATATTTTAAAGAGAATATGGGATTAGGGATCTCAACTCCTCCCCCATTACTTTATCTACAGCTTCATTATAGGTAGGCAAATGTGGCTGACCCACCCCCTCTGGCACTTAAGAAATGGAATTTTTCTTTATAGAATAAAATAGAGAATGTAAACAATGTAAACCAAAGTCGTATGGTTGTTGCTCAGTCATGTCCTACTCTTTGAGATCCCATTAGGGTTTCTTGCAAATATACTGGAGTTGTTTGCCATTTTCTTCTCCAGTTCATTTTACAAATGAGGAAAGTGAGGCAAAGAGGGGTAAATGACTTGCCTGGGGTCATTTACTTAGTAATTATCTGAGACTAGATTTGAACTCAGGAAGATGAGTCTTTCTGATTCCAATCCTAGAGTTCTATTCTTTATACTACCTACCTGCCCATAGTGTACAAGGCATAAGGTGTGTGGGGGTAGTCAGGGAACACTAGTACCTTTCATGTGAGAGCTTCCAAGCCCTTTTCAGGGCTTCTTTTCTCCTCTGCATGTCATCTGTCAAACAACTCTCACCTCTGGCTCCAAGAAGCTGGGGTATACACAGTGACCACACCACAATAAACATCTCAGCAGGTAGGCTGTGGATAACTGGCAGAACTCCAAACCACTGGGGAGTTAGCAGGGTTTTTACTTCAAGCATGTGAAGATTTCTCCAACAGAAGGGAAAGATGAGAACAATTTGTCCTAATGACCGTAAAGGCAGTAGAAGTGAGCACTGTAGAACATGTAGAAATTGATTAGACATTCAAGAAGCCAGGGTCATCTACTGTGTCCCAAGGCATCACTACTCATTTTGACTTTTGTCTTGCCAATGGATCTTGGTGATTCCTGAAGAGAGAGTGAGGCTGATGACTTTATGCAACTCTCCACACTTAAATCCAATGACCAGGGATGCCATTTTGGTCCTTTTTTTGGAATATAAAGGACAAAAATGGAAGGATCTCCACCTAGGTAAAAGTGTTGGAGGTCTGGGGAAGGTATTACAGTGCTTGACCTACAGAAGTTGGAGACTGAGGAAATAAATAGATTCACAAAGAAATATTGGTAATAATACAATCCAACATTAATTTTTCTCATTCCTCCCTTTAATTTACTGAAAGACACAGTCTCCTTAATGAATCACTAACTGATATGACCATTATAAATTTCAGGATTGACTCACCACGATACAAAATGATCTGAAGGTACTAAACACTTCATCATAGATTTTAAAATTTGAGGCTCAAGTGTTTTAACATGATTAAGAATAGAGTGCAAGGAAGGGGGAGAGACTGATTGACAAGAACCAGAGCCATTGGAGGAAGTACCCTCTGGCCTTACAACAAACAATTGCACAAGAGAAAGAAGGGAAACTCACTTCCATTGTCCATTTCATCAGGTCACCATATCTTAGGGATGTTAAATGCATTTATCAGAAGGGGCTACCTTGACCCCACTGTCCTTATGATTGGAGCAGGTCTCTGAAAAGCACTCCTAGAACCTTTGACTTGATCAGGTCTTAATCCCTTGATCCTATGACTCATCCCAATTCCTCCTCCCAGTTGTCACTTAATCACATTTAGAGCCTTTGATCTCACCAAATGTTAGTCACTCCTCCCAGTTTCTGTTCCTTCTGATCACTTTACCCTGTTGAAGTTTATTTAAACCCAATCCTACACTTTCCAGTGTTGTGCAGTGACCCTGAACTTCTGTTCCTCCACAGTTATTAAAGATCCTTGTAGCTACCTTGGATGTCCTTTTTATCTTCAGAATGACAGGTGTCAGATATCTCATGCAATTATCTGACTTTCTGGAAATATCTCCTTTTTTTTAAAATTTTTTATTTTTAGAAAAATTTTCCATGGTTACATAATTCATGTTTTTACTTTACCCTTCACCCCCTCAAACTCCTCCCCCCACCCCCCATAGCTAACTCGTATTTCCACTGGTTTTAACATGTGTGGTCAGTCAAGACTTATTTACATATTATTGATAGTTACATTGGTGTGGTCTTTTCTGGTCTACATCCCCAATCATGTCCTCATCAACCCAAGTGTTCAAGCAGTTGTTTTTCTTCTGTGTTTCTATCCTGTAGTTCTTCCTCTGATTGTGGGTAGCATTCTTTTCCATAAATCCCTCAGAATTGTCTTGGGTCATTGCATTGCTGCTAGTACAGAAGTCCATTACATTCCATTTTACCACAGTGTATCAGTCTCTGTGTACAGTGTTCTGGCTCTCCTTTCACTCTGCATCAATTCCTGGAAGTCTTTCCAGTTCACATGGAATTCCTCCAGTTTCTTTTTCCTTTGAGCACAATAGTATTCCATCACCAACATATACCACAATTTGTTCAGCCATTCCCCAATTGAAGGGCATACCCTTGCTTTCCAGTTTTTTGCCACCACAAAAAGCGCAGCTATAAATATTTTTGTGCAAGTCTGTTTATCTATGATCTCTTTGGGGTACAATCCCAGCAATGGTATGGCTGGATCAAAGGGCAGGAATTCTTTTATCACTCTTTGGGCATAGATCCAAATTGCCATCCAGAATGGTTGGTTCAGTTCACAACTCCACCAGCAGTGTGTGCATTAACATCCCAATTTTGCCACATCCCCTCCAACATTCATTACTCTCTCCTGCTATCATTTTAGCCAACCTTCTAGGTGTGAGGTAGTACCTCAGAGTTGTTTTGATTTGCATTTCTCTAATTATTAGAGATTTAGAACACTTTCTCATGTGCTTATTGATACTTTTGATTTCTTTATCTGAAAATTGCCTATTCATGTCCCTTGCCCATTTATCAGTTGGGGAATGGCTTGATTTTTTATACAATTGATTCAGCTCCTTGAATATTTGAGTAATTAGACCTCTGTCAGAATTTTTTATTATAAAGATAAATGTTATGGGATATGCTGTTTCTCAGGACAATTTCTTTAGCAGATCTGCTTTCCTGGTTCAGGTAGACATCTTTTTTTTTTCTTTTTGGCTAAAATTTCTTGCAAAATAAATCTTATTACAATTTAATAGTCACTTTAATTTATTTGGTCAATAACTAGGTTGTGTGGTGAGAACTGACTCAGATGTTATGGTTTTAATCCTACTAATATGAAGAACATCAAATTAGGAATGTCTATACTAGAGAATTTGTTTTTTATACTCCTAGAGATGGGATGTCCTGAGTTCAAATGTGACCTAAATTACTTCCTAGCTGTGTGGCCCTGGGCAAATCATTTAATCCCAGTTGCCTAACCTTTGCCATTCTCTTGCCTTGGAACCAATACACAGTATTGCTTCTAAGACAGAAGGTAAGGGTTTAAAAAAAAATGAGGATCTGACTTTTCGAATAAACCCTTCTAGTTAAAAAATCTTGAACTAGTTTTTATAGTTTAGTATTAGAATATACTCAAGGTCTTTTTATTACATTAGAAACAATTATATTTGACCTACGGAATCATATGATCTTGCAACTTTCTCAAAAACAATTTCAAACTAGTTATTCACTTTTAGGTGCTCATTTCCTCCTCAAGATGATGAAAGCTGCTAAGGATCTAATCTTATACATGAACACATAGGAAACAACACTCTTTGTAAGAAGATTACTGTTATATCTAAGTGTGATGGTCACATAAATAAATTTACCCCAAAAATGCTTATTCTACTCCTAATGTATTAACAGACTTGGGATGAATTGTATAAATAGACTAGGTAAATTATTCCAAATTGTATCAAATGAGTTGTTTATAGTCAAAATACTCAGTTACTGACCATACTCAAATGAACTAGTTACCCACAAAGATCACTGCTTTCAGATCCTCTTCAAACCCTTTTGTCATTTGCTTGCATTTCAGAGCATGGCCTATATACAAGTGTTAACCCCATATTAAATAAAAAATTGAAGTAGAATTGGATGTTTAGCAGGCTGTTTTTGCATTTCTTTGTATCTTCAGTGCTTAGCACAGTACGTGGCATATAGCTGATGTTTAATAAATGCTTGTTGACTTAACTTTGATGATGTTAAATTGTGAGGCCCTTGTTCTACCTTTTAAGGAAACTTTGGATAGTGTGGATATCCCAATTTATACTTCATTGAGGATGAAGAATGAAGAATTGGTCTTAGGTATAAGCACCAGGTAATACAGACAAGCAAAGAACAAGGTCAGCTGAGCTTTTGGTCAGATAGGAGTAGCTGAGTGTGCTTTCATTATTTGTTCCACCTCCCTTTTATATTCTTTTCAAGCCTCTGTGGATATTCAGAGCAGAAGAATGGCTTCCTTCTGCCTTATTCATTCTCCATGGCTATTGGACTTATATGTAATACAAGTGTCAAGCCCAAGTACTTCTCTCTCAGATAAACATAATCTTCCTTAATGCTTGGTTCCTTCAACTCTCAGCTGGAAATAACACTTTGGTGACATTAACTAGGGCAGTATAGTTACACATACCAACAAATTTGCCTAACATTTAAATACCTTAATTAAACTGGTTAATTAAGGTAACTAATACCTTAAATTTAATATCTTTTTTTTAATACCTCATTTCCCCCTCAAGAGGATGAAAGCTGCTAAGCATCTAATCCTGTACATGAGCACATAGGTAGCAACACTCTTTGTTAGAAGATTATTTCTATGCCCAAGAGCAGTGGTCGGCAACCTTTTTGGCCATGAGAGCCATAAATGCCTAGGGAAGGAGGAGGATGGAGGCGGAAGGTGCTGGAATAAGGGGCAGGGCTGAAGGGCCCCCTGGGGTATATCCTGGGGCCCTGCCCGGACTGGCTAGTGGGGAGGTGGAGCCAGATATGGCTCGAGAGCCATAGATTGCCGACCCCTGCCTAAGAGTAATGGTCACATAGATGAAGTTTGTCCTTTCTCAATTCCAAATCTCACTGCTAGCATTCAAGCAGGCAGAATTGGCACAGATTCAAATGATCACCAAATTTTAATACACAGACACACATACATAAACACAGAGAAAATCTTTTAATACATATGATACATGTATAAAATAATATATTATATAGTTGTAAGCATACTTTCTTTCCCCATTATTATTTGACATAATTCTAGAAATTTTGGCAATAGCAGTAAAATAAGAAAAACTACTAAAACCACAAAGACGAAGAGGAAATAAGACTATACCTTTTGCTGATGATATGTTTGTTAAGTTAGAAAATCCTAGGGAATCAGAAAATAAATTAAGTGAGATAATAGCTTCAACAGAGTTTCAGGCTACAAAATAAACCCATGAAAACCAATACTGTTTTAATTTGCTAATAAGATTCAAAATTCAATAATAGAAAGAGAAATCCCATTCAAAATAATTATGACACTCATAAAATATCTGGCAGCCTATCAAAGCACACTCAACACTTTTTATAGTTACAGTTACATAATGTTGCGAAAAGAAATTCAGGTAGGTGGAACAAAGATGGCAGAGTAGATGTATGGAAAACCAGAACAGTTCTGAGAATCCTCTCAAACCAACCTAAAAATATTGCCTAAAACCAAATATGGGAGTGACAGAACCAACAAGGGGATGGAGTGAAGTAGCTCTCCTGCAAAAAACAACTTGGAAGGCAGGCAGACAGGGTCTATTTCCCTAGGGTGAGAGGGGAGTGCAGCCAGCATCAAAACTACACACCAAGTAGTGAAGCCTTCCACACACTGCCCCCTCCCCACCAATTGCTCCAAGTTTTAAACCTGGGCCCAGACCAACTTTGAGACCCCAAGATTCTGCCAAGATACTCACCCCTTGAAGTTTCAAGTCCTAGCACAAGCCTGCAATGAGGCCCCAAGCCCTAGCATAAAGCTGTCCATGGCACTTGTCATCTTCCAAACTAAGGGGGAGGCCCAGAGCCCCTGTCCAAGCCTGTGATGAGGCTCCAAGCTCCATCATAAGACCATCCATAGTACAATGGGTTTGTATAAGCCCAGAATGAGGCTTTGAGCCTCTACCTAAGCCTGCAGTGAAGACCTGAACCCCAGAGCAACTCAAGTGCAAGGAAGTCCCCACCTGACTATTGCTACTGAAGAGGAGACCCAGAGCCCTGCCCATGCCTGTACTGAGGCCTGAAGCCCCAGGGAAAGGTACTCTGTATTACACTTAGCCTATGTAAGCCCAGAATGAGGCCCAAGGTCCCTGACTAGCCTTGGGGTGATTCGGAGCTCTAGCACAAGGTAGTTCACAGTGCTTTTAGCCTTGTAAGCCATGATCAGGCCCTAGAGGAGACTGAATCAGCAGTGGGAGGTGGTTTTCAGAGCTCCTAGCCCATATGCCATCATACCACCTTGGAAGAACTGAAATTTGCAGAAACCCAGAACTAGAGCTGAGGGTAGCAGCAAGGTAAAACTAGAGATGATGAGAATGTCCCCTGCACACTGAGAACAGAGCCCACCCTTAACCTAAACATAAAAGTAAAAAAAAAAAAACCTGGGAAAATGAGCAAACAACCAAAAAACAAAAATAAAACTCTACCTCACCATAGAAAATTATTATGGAGACAAAGAAGAACAAGGAACAGACTCAGAAAGGGACAGTAAGGGGGGCAGCTGGGTAGCTCAGTGGATTGAGAGCCAGGTCTAGAGACGGGAGGTCCTAGGTTCAAATCTGGCCTCAGACACTTCCCAGCTGTGTGACCCTAGGCAAGTCACTTGACCCCCATTGCCTACCCTTACCACTCTTCTGCCTTGGAGCCAATACACAGTATTGACTCCAAGATGGAAGGTAAGGGTTTAAAAAAAGAAACAAAAAAAAAAAAAAAGAAAGGGACAGTGAGATCAAAGAAACCACATGCAAAACTTGAAAGAAAAATGGGAATTTATTTAAGATTCTCGAAGAGTTCAAAAATGAATTAAAAAATCAAATAAGAGAGGCAGAAGAAAAATGTGCAAAAAGAAATGAAAGTAATATAAAAAGAAAATAGCAGTTTAAAGAGCACAATTGGCCAAATGGGAAAAAAGGCATAAAAATCCAATGAAGAAAAGAATTTTTTAAAAAATAAAATTGACCAAATGCAAAAGGAGGTTCAGAAGAAAATAATGCCTCAAAAATTAAAATTGGACAAGTAAAAAATCCAATAACTTCATGAGAATCAAGAAACAATAAAACAAAATCAAAAGAATGAAAAAATAGAAGAAAATATGATTTATATCATTGAAAAGAACAGTTGATTTGGAAAATGCATCCTGGAGAGTCAATGAAAGAATTATTGGACTACCTGAAAGTCAAGATTAACAAAAAAAAAAAAAAAAAAAAAAAAAAAAAAAAAAAAAAGGGAGCAGCTGGGTAGCTCAGTGGATTGAGAGTCAGGCCTAGAGACAGGAGGTCCTAGGTTCAAATCCGGCCTCAGACACTTCCCAGCTGTGTGACCCTGGGCAAGACACTTGACCCTCATTGCCCACCCTTACCACTCTTCCACCTAGGAGCCAATACACAGAAGTTAAGGGTTTAAAAAAAATACTCAAAAAAAAAAAAAAGATTAACCAAAAAAAAAAAAAGGATTAGACATCATATTACAAGAAATTATCAAAGAAAATTGGCCTGATATTCTTAAAAGAAATAAAAAAAAGGGGGCAGCTGGGCAGCTCAGTGGATTGAGAACCAAGCCTAGAGATGGGAGGTCCTAGGTTCAAATCTGGCTTCAGACACTTCCAAGCTGTATGACCCTGGGCAAGTCACTTGACCCCCATTGCCTACCCTTACCACTCTTCTGTCTTGGAGTCAATACAAAGTATTGACTCCAAGACAGAAGGTAAGGGTTTTTTCTTAAATAAATAAATAAATAAACAAACAAACAAACAAATAAATAAATAAATAAATAGGTAAAATAGAAATGGAAAGAATCCACCAATCACCTCCTGACATAAATCCCCAGATGACAACTCCCAGAAATGTTATAAGCAAATTCAAGAGCTCCCAGGCCAAAGAGGAAATACAGCAAGCAGCCAGAAAGAAACAATTTATATATCATAGAGCCACAGTCAGGCTTACACAATACTTAGCAGCTTCTACATTAAATGATCAGAAAGCTTGGAATATGATATTACAGAAGACAAAGGCACTAAGTTTACAACTAAGAATCACCTACTCAGCAAAACTAAATATATTCTTTCAAAGAAAAAAGTGGTCATTTAATAAAATAGAAGATTTCCAAGTATTGGGCAGCTGGGTAGCTCAGTGGATTATATTCCTGATGAAAAGAAAAGATCTAAAGAGAAATTTTAATGTGCACAAGTCTTAAGAGAAGCATTAAAAAGGTAAATAAGAAAGAGAAATTAAGGAATTCAATAATGTCAACTTGTTTATATTTCTACATGGAAAGATATTTGTAAATGTTAAAAATTTGTCTTTATCAGAGCAGTTCAGAGTATATATAGATAGAGCCTATTGGGAGTAAACTGTTTAGGATGACATAATATGAAGAAGAAAAAAAACAAGGGGTGAAAAAAAGAATTGAACTGAGAAAACAGAGAAGAGAGATTAAAATGAGGTAAATTATATCAACTAAAGAGGCACCACACACAAAAAAAATTACAATGGAGTGGAGGATGAGAATAGTGATGGACAATGCTTAAACCTTACTCTTATTAGCGTTGGTTCAGAGAGGGAATAAGAACCATGCTCATTGAGAAATAAAATGCTATCCTACCCTATAAAGAAGTAGGAGATAAGATGGGGGTTGTGGAGGGGAGTATCATAAAGGAGGGGAAATGAGGGGGTGATTAAAAGCAAAACACTTGAGAGGACAGAGTGAAAGGTGAGAGAAAGAACAAAATCAAAGGGAAAAATAAGACAGAAGGGAATACACAGATGGTAATCATAACTATGAATGTAAATGGGATGAATTCACCCATAAAATGGAGGCAGATAGCAGAGTAGATTAAAACCAAAATCCTCTGGTGTGATGTTTACAAGAAACACATGTGAAGCAGGGACACACACAGAGAGTAATGGTAAGGAGATATAGCAGAATCTATTGTGCTTCAGATGAAGTAAAAAGAGCAGGAATGCCCATCATGATCTCAGACAAAGCTAAAACAAAAATAGAACTAATTAAAAAAGAAATCAAGGAAATTACATCTTGCTAAAAGGAACTATAGACAATGAAGTAATATTAGTACTTAACATGCAAACAACAAATGATATAACCTCCAGATTTTTAAAGGAGAAGTTAAATGAGCTTCAGGAGGAAATAGAGAGTAAATCTATACTAGTGGGAGACCTCAACTTTCCCCTCTCATAACTAGATAAAATTAACCAAAAAATAGACAAAAAAATAAGTGACTGAGATTTTAGAAAAGTTAGATTGAATAGATCTCTGGAGAAAACTGAATGGGGATAAAAAGGAATATACCTTCTTTTCAGTAGTTCATGGTACATATAAAAAAACTGACCATGTATTAGGGCAATGATGGCAAACCTATGGCATGAGTGCCAAAGATAGCACACAGAGAGCTCTCTGTGGGCATAAGGCCTACCTCTCCACCACCCCTCACTCTGAGTTCCATACAAGAAAGACAGAGGGACCCAGGCAGAGCTGCTCCCTCCCTCTCTCCCTTGTGCCTGACAACATTTTTTCACATTACCTGCCCCTCTGCCCAGCAGCCCACTGGGAGTACACAAGGGGTAAGGTGAGCAACTCACTGGCAGTAAAGCTGGAGGGGGTGGAGTGCTTGAGCCACTCCCTTCCCCCTCTCTATACTTGCTGAGAACATTCCTCACTTCACCCACCCCTCCACCCAGCAGCCTAATGGAAGTGCTTTCTCCTTCCCCTGTGTGGGGTCAATGGGGGGCAGGGCATATCCTGCAATTAGTGTTGGGGAGGGGCATGGCATCTGGTATAGTCTGTGGGGAAGGGGATGGCACTCAGTCTGGGGGATTTATTATTATTAGAGGCCTGGCACTCTGCCTCTAAAAGGTTTGCCATCACCCTACTAGCACATAAAATCTTCTCAACCAAATACTGAAAAGCTGAGATCATAAATGCATCCTTTTCAGATCATAATGCTATAAAATTATAATCAATAAAGGTCCATGGAAGGAAAAATTAAAAATTAATTGAAAACTAATCTAATTCTAAAAAAGAGGCGGGCCAAAGAAAAAATTATAGAAAGACTCAATAATTTCATTAAAGAGAATGATGATGAGAAGACAACATATCAAAGCATATGAGGGGTAGCTGGATAGCTCAGTGGATTGAGAGTCAGGCCTAGAGATAGGAGGTCCTAGGTTCAAATCTGGCCTCAGACACTTCCCAGCTGTGTGACCCTGGGCAAGTCACTTGACCCCCATTGCCTACCCTTACCTAAAAATCAAAGGAGAAATTAGTATAATTGAAAGTAAGAGAACTATTGAACAAATAAAAAAGACTATGAGTTGGTTTAAAAAAACAAATAAAATAGATAAAGCTTTGATTAATTTGATTTATAGAAGGGGAGAAAATATAATTACTAGTATCAAAAAGGAAAAAGGTGAAGTCACCACCAATGAAGAGGAAATTAAAACTATCTTTAGGAGCTATTTTTCCAATTATATAACAATCTAGGTGAAATGGATGAATATTTACAAAAATGTAAATTGCACAGATTAATAAAAGAATTTGAAATAGAATACTTAGAGAATCCCATCTTGGAAAAAAAGAAATTGAAGAAGCCATGAAAGAACTACCTAAGAAATAATCCCCAGGGCCAGATGGATTCATGAGTGAATTCTATCAAACATTTAAAGAACAATTAATACCAATTCTACACAAACTATTTGGCAAAATTGGCAAAAAAGGAACTTATCAAATTCTTTTTATGACACAAATATGGTGTTGATACTTAAGGAGAAAGAGCAAAAACAGAGACCAATTACTTTAATGGATATTGATGCAAAAATCTTAAATTAAATACTAGGAAAGAGACTACAACACTTTATCACAAGGATCATTTGCTATGAACAAGTAGGATTTATTCCAGGAATGCAAGTTTAAAATTAGAAAAACATCAGCATAATTGACCATAGTAATAACCAAACTAGCAGAAATCACATGATTATTTCAATAGATGCAGAAGAAGCCTTAGACAAAATACAAAGCCCATTCCTATTAAAAAATACTAGAAAGCATAGAAATAAATGGGCCTTTCCTTAAAATGATATGTAATATCTACTATCAGCAATTATCATCTGCAATGAGGATAATTAGAAGCCTTTCCAATAAGATCAGGGGTGAAGCAAGCTTGCCCATTATCACAACTATTATTTAATATTGTACTAGAAATGTTAGCTTTAGCAATAAGAGAAGAAAAAGAAATTGAAGGAGTTAAAGTAGGCAATGAGGAAACTAAACTATCACTCTTTGATATGATATATTTAAAGAATTCTAGAGAATCAACTAAAAACTAGTTGAAATAATTAATAACTTTAGCCAAGTTGTAGAATACAAAATAAACCCACATAAATCATCAGCATTTGTATGTTACCCAAAAAGTCCAGCAGCAAAGTCCAGCAAAGAAATTGAAAGAGAAATTCCATTTAAAATATCTCTAGAGAACATAAAATACTCAGGATCTATTTGCCAGGACAAATACAGGAATTATCTGAACATGATTACAAACACTTTTCATGCAAATAAAGTCAGATATAAACAATCAAACATTAATTGCTCATGAGTAGACTGAGCAAATGTAATAAAAATGACAATTTTACATAAATTAATTTACTTATTCAATGCCATACCAATCAAACTATCAAAAAATTTATTTTATTTAACTAGAAATTTGAATTGAGACACTAATGCATTGCTGATGGAGTTGTGAACTGATCCAACCATTCTGGAAGGCAATTTGGAACTATACCCAAAAGGCTTTAAAAGACTGCCTGCCCTTTGATCCAGCCATATCACTGCTGGGTTTGTACCCCAAAGAGATAATAGGGAAAAATAACATGTACAAAAATATTCATAGCCATGTTGTTTGTGGTGGCAAAAAACTGGAAAATGAGAGGGTGTCCATTGATTGGGGAATGGCTGAACAAATTGTGGTATCTGATGGTGATGGAAAACTATTGTGCTGAAAGAAATGATGAACTGGAGGAATTCCATGTGAACTGGAAAGACCTCCAGGAATGGATACAGAGCAAAAGGAGCAGAACTAGGAGAACATTGTACACAGAGACAGATACACTGTAACACAATCGAATGTAATGGATTTTTCTAATAGCAGCAATGCAATGACCCAGGACAATCCAGAGGAACTTATGAGAAAGAACTATGAGAGCAGAAACGCAGAAGAAAAACACAGGATTGATCACAAGGTTCAATGAGGATATGACTGGGGATGTTGACTTTAAACAATCACTCTATTGCAACTATTAATAACATGGAAATAGGTTTTGAACAATGATACATGTAAAACTCAGTGGAATTGCTCGTTGGCTCCAGGAAGGGGGAGGGAAAGAACATGAATCATGTAACCATGGAAAAATATTCTAAAAGGAAGAAAGAAAGAAAGAAAGAAAGAAAGAAAGAAAGAAAGAAAGAAAGAAAAAAAATAAAGTTACATTAAGGGAGCAGCTGGGTGGCTCAGTGAATTGAGAGCCAGGCCTAGGGATGAGAGGTCCTGGGTTCAAATATGACCTCAGACACTTCCTAGCTGTGTGACCCTGGACAAGTCACTTAACCCCAGCTACCTAGCCCTACCCACTCTTCTGCTTTGGAACCAACACGCAGTATTGATTCCAAGACAGGAAGTAAGGGTTTTTAAAAATAAATAAATAGGGTAGCTCAGTGGAGTGAGAGTCAGGCCTAGAGACAGGAGGTCCTAGGTTCAAATCTGGCCTCAGCCACTTCCCAGCTGTGTGACCCTGGGCAGATCACTTGACCCCCATTGCCCACCCTTACCAATCTGCCACCTATGAGACAATACACCGAAGTACAAGGGTTTAAATAAATAAATAAATATTCAAATAAATAAATAAATAAATAAAAAGTTACGTTAATTTTCTACTTCTGCCATATCACACTGCTACTCATATTGTTCATGAATAAATACTATGATGTAATTATATAACAAACATATTACTTACATTATGTATAAATATATACTATGTAACAAATAAATATAATATGTTTTAATAATAATAATAGCTAGCATTTCTGTAGCATTTGAAGATTTGCAAAGCACTTTCCATATGAAATCTCATTTGATCCTCACCATAACTCTGTGTGGAAAGTGCTATCATTATCTCTTTATTTCTATCATTATTTCCCATCCACTCCCAATTTATTGTGTAAAGTTGATTTTTTTAATGCAAAGGTAAAGTTTTAAATGCATTTTTATTAATTATATTATATTTTATTAAATTTTATCTTAATTGATTTGTTCAGGTATTCTAGATTGTCAATGTCTTTTTTTTTTTAATCCTTACTTTCTGACTTTGATTCGATTAGTTCTAAGGCAGAAGAGCTCCAAGGGCAAAGCAATTGGGTTTATGTAAGTTGCCCCAAGGACACACAGCTAGGAAGTATCTGAGGTCAAACTTGAACCTAGAATCTCCCCTCTTTAGGCCTGGTTCTCAATCCACTAAGCTACCTAGCTGCCCCCATATCAATTTTTACTACTCAGAATTCTCTGAAATTATGTAATCATTTCTTATAGAGCATTATTATTCCATTACACAATTTATTCAGCCATTCTTCAATTGTCTAAGAAGCAATCTAAGATATCTCTTTAGATTCTAATTCTTATCTTTCCATCCCTCATTATAACTCCCTTATCTGGATCAGGAAGTATGATTTGCTTGTGATAATTTTCTCCCCAGTGTTATCCTTCCTCTTAACACCATTCCCTCCTGCAGCATCCTTCCCTCCTTGTTTCCAGGTTGGATTTGATGGATTCCTACACTAAATTGATTGTCTGTGAATTCAATCCTCCTTTGTCCATTTCAGATAAGAGTGAGATTCAGTAAGTGATAATATATGTATAACTCATTGGAATTCCTTGTCAACTGGAGGGATGAGGAGGAGGGGGACAACAAGAATCATGTAATCATTGGGGAAAATTTTTTTAATGAAATAAAAAAATAAGTAGAAAAAAATTAGATTCAGCTGAAAAATATTTTTCTATCTCTCCCTCCTGTGTTTGTATACTCTTCTTCCTTCATACCCAAATTATGAGAAATAGCAAGATTTACCTCACATATGTATAGTAGTATTTAAATTTTGTTATATTTCTTATTATCTCAAGGAAGCATTGATTTCTCTTAGGTATTTTATAATTTTTAGGAGGTTTATTTCTTGAGTAAGGCTTTCTACCTTCTGTTCTCAGCTATTTATTCTCTTTCCTCCATAATTATTTTCTCTGCAACTTATATTTCATCATAATTATAAAATTATAATTCTCCTATAATTTAACTATTTCTTTTGCTTCTTTTCTTCCAGATATTCTTTTTAAAAATTTGAATCCTTTTTTTCCCCAATGAACAAAAATCTATTTTTACTCTCTCCCACTTCCCTGCTAGATACTCTTTTGTAATTTTTGTACCCAAATATTTTTTCTTTGAGATTTTTTTAAAATTTTAAACATTTATTAATATTTATATTTTAGAAAAGTTAACATGGTTACAAGATTTATGCTCTTACTTTCCCCTTCACCCCCCCAACTTCCCCCCTCCCCTGGCTGTTATGCATTTCCACTGGTTTTAATATGTGTCATTAATCAAGACCTATTTCCAAATTGTTGATAGTTGCATTGGTATGGTACATTCGATCCCCTATCATGTCCTCCTCATCCCATGTATTCAAGCAATTGATTTTCTTCTGTGTTTCCTCTCCTGCTGTTCTTCCTCTGAATGTGGGTAGCATTCTTTTCCATAAATCCCTCAGAATTGTCCTGGGTCATTGCATTGCTGCTAGTACAGAAGTCCATTGCATTTGATTTTACCACAGTATATCAGTCTCTGTGTACAATGTTCTTCTGGCTCTGCTCCTTTCACTCTGCATCAGTTCCTGGAGGTCTTTCCAATTCACATGGAATTCCTCCAGTTTATTATTCCTTTTAGCACAATAGTATTCCATCACCAGCATATACCACAGTTTGTTCAGCCATTCCCCAATTGAAGGGCATAACCTCGTTTTCCAGTTTTTTGCCACCACAAAAAGCGCGGCTATAAATATTTTCGTACAAGTCTGTTTATCTATGATCTCTTTGGGGTACAAGCCCAACAATGGTATGGCTGGATCAAAGGGTAAGCATTCTTTTATAGCCCTTTGAGCATAGATCCAAATTGCCATCCAGAATGGTTGGATCAGTTCACAGCTCTACCAGCAATGCATTAATGTCCCAATTTTGCCACATCCCCGCCAACATTCATTACTCTCCCCTTCTTTCATTTTAGCCAATCTGCTAGGTGTGAGGTGATACCTCAGAGTTGTTTTGATTTGCATTTCTCTAATTATTAGAGATTTGGAACACTTTCTCATGTGCTTATTGATACTTTTGATTTCTTTACCTGAAAATTGCCTATTCATGTCTCTTGCCCATTTATCAATTGGGGAATGGCATGATTTTTTATACAATTGATTTAACTCCTTATATATTTGAGTAATTAGACCCTTGTCAGAGTTTTTTGTTATAAAGATTTTTTCCCAGTTTGTTGCTTCCCTTCTGATCTTGGCTACATTGTTTTTGTTTGTACAAAAGTTTTTTAGTTTAATATAATCAAAACCATTTAATTTACATTTTGTAATTTTCTCTAACTCTTGCTTGGTTTTAAAGTCTTTCCTTTCCCAGAGATCTGACAAGTATACTATTCTGTGTTCACTTAACTTATTCATAGTTTCCCTCTTTATATTCATGAGATTTTGTTCGAAGTTATTTGTGGACTTCTTTTCTTCTTATGAGTTGGACATTTGGGTATTTTATGGATCCCTAATATTTATCTATAAATTTTGTTGATTTTTCTCTTATCTCATATCTTGAGCTTCAGCTCCCGAAATGACATTTTATGTCAGGGCTGACTCTGCAGTCCTGAACAGGGTTTTGTTTTGTTTGATCTCAGTTACCTAGTCTCCTGATGGGGACTTCCACTTCCCTTGAGGTGACTGACCACATAGACCTGGTAGGTTTCAGGCCCCCTCAAATTGTTGGAAGTCACTTTTTGTATCTTTAAGGCCTCCAGGACTATCACAATTCAGAGTGTGGCAGACTTCTAGAGTTCCTGGGAATATTTTGGTTAGAAGGCTGTCATCCTGGTGTGAGTGCTGTTGCCTCTCAACCTTTGTCTGAGGACAGAAAGCTGTGGTTTCCAACCACATTGGAGCTCCCTCACTCACTTCCTCCACTTCTATAGATTGTTGTAAGCCTCTAGGTCCCTTTGAATATCTCTGCTCTATGCAGGTGGGCTTCTGTCTTATTTTACTGGATTTGGGCTGGCTTTTCTGGTGATATCTCTTGCTTATGGTCTGCAGGTTGCTGGCTGCCCTTTTGTGCTGCTCTGGGCTGGATAGACACTCACTGTTCTTTCCCATTGTATTTCTTGAATTGGGGAGGGAAGGAAATAAGCATTTGTATCAGTGCCTACTGTGTGCCAGGCATTGTGATAAGAGATTTTTATAAATTTTATCTCATTTGATTGTTATAACAAGCTTGGGAAATTTTACATTTTTTTATAATTTACACATTTTACAGTTGAGGAAATTGAGGCAGAGTAGATTGTAGGTGACTGAGATTTGATTTTAATTCAGATCTTCCTGACTCTAGACCTAAGTCATTTTTTTATTTAAATTTTTAAGTTAATTAATTAATTAATTTATTTAATAAATTAAAAAAAAATTTCCATGGTTACATGATTCATGTTTTCTCTCTCCCCTCCCCCCTCCCCCCCATCCTAGAGTTGACAAGCAATTCCACTGGGTTGTACATATATATTAGCACTTGAACCCATTTCCATATTATTTTCATTTTTGTAAAAGAGCAATCCTTTAAAACTAAAACCCTAAATCATATACTCATATAAGTAAGTGATAAATCATGTTTTCATCTGGATTTCTACTCCCATAGTTCTTTCTCTAGATGGGGATAATATTCTTTCTCATAAGTCCCACAGAATAAAGTCAATCACATGTGATCATCCCACAATGTTATAGACTCTGTGTATAATGTTCTCCTAGTTCTGCTTTTTTTACTCTGCATCAGTTCATGGAGGTCTTTCTAGTTCTTAGAGAAATCCATCCATTGATTATTCTTTACAGCACAATAGTATCCCAGACCTAGATTATTACTAGATCTGGGGCTATTTTTTTTATTTTTTTGATGGAGTGTAAGATCAAGGCTGCTCTGTCATTGTTCACATGGCTATCTTAACTAGAAGTCCCTCTGCTTAAGTCTGTGCTTTAAATGAGACCAAGAACTTTAGACCAGGATATTATCATTATATTATTGGATGTTTTAGCACACAGTTGAGATTTTAATTCTACATGCTTCCACATATGTTAGGTGACCTATGCCATTATTTGATCACTTTGATTAGGCTTAACATAGCTGGTTCAGGATGACTGGGTGGCATATTGGATGGAGTACCAGGCCTGAAGTCAGGAAGACACATCTTCCTGAGTTCAACTCTGGTCTCAGATAGTTGACCCTGGCCAAGACACTGTTGGCCTAACTTTTCTCAACTGTAAAATGAGCTAGAGAAGGAAATGGCAAATCACTTTAGCATCTTTGCCCCCCCACAAAAAATCAAAACCCAAACAGAGTCATAAAAAGTCAGACACAACTAAAATAACTGAACAACAACAACAAAACCACACACACACAAACACACGCACATACACACACAGAGCTTGTCCAGCTGTATAATTAGAATATAATTAAACATTTATAAAATTTTTCTTGTTTGAGAGTAATTTTAGGATAAGAAACTTGCTGCCTTCCCAAATCAAGAAAGCAAACTGTTTGGAGAAGGTGCCATGAAGATGCCTGCAGAAACCTCACACTGCACCAAAAGATCCAGAATGAACTTTGGGATGTAGTGAAATTGAACTGTTGGGGGTTGAATGCATTTATTTTGAATGTACACTCTTATGCCAAAGGGGATTGCCTCCAATTGATTTTTTTGTCAAAGCGCCTAGCAATCATTGGTTTTGCTCTTTCTCTTTTATTTCCCTCTTATCCCCAAATTATTGTAATTTCCCCTTAGAAAGTGCAATATTGTATGTACCTCTAGTTGAAGATCTTTAGAGATAAGTTGGTTATGTGTACTGATTCCATGGAGAAGCTAGGCATGTAAATCTACATGCTCATTTCCCACAGGGATCACAAGGGGGATTGTGTAATTAATTTCTGTACCCTAGAACTCCAATTCCCAGCATCCTGATGTAGGGAGGATATAAATTTGGTGTAGCAGAGATAGATACACTGTGGCACAATCTAATGTAATGGACTTCTTTACTAGCAGCAATGCAATGATCCAGGACAATTCTGAGGGACTTAGAGAAAGAAAGCTATTCACATCCAGAGAAAGAACTGTGGGAGCAGAAACACAGAAGAAAAACAACTGCTTGATCACATGGGTTGATGGGGATATAATTGGGGATGTAGACTCTAAATGACCACCCTAGTGCAAATATCAATAATATGGAAATAAGTCTTGATCGATGACACATGTAAAACCCAGTGGAATTGCTCATTGGCTATGGAAGGGGAGTGGGAGGAGGGAGGGAAAGAACATAAATCATGTAACAATGGAAAAATTATCTTAATTAATCAATTAAATAAAATTCAAAAAATAAAAATAAAAAATAAAATTTAAATAAAATAAAATAAATTTGGTGTAGCTCTGCCTCTTGCTCTCTCTTTAGGTGATAGCGCATTGTGGAGGTGAGGTGAGGGAGAGGCAGGAGAACTTGCTCACATGGTTTTAATTTTGTTAAATAATTAGGGTTTTTTACTTCTACTTCAAGTGATTATTAATAAACCCTATAAAATATAATTCTTGGAGTGTTGGATATTAATTTAAATCCTACACAGACAAGTATAAGTCTTGGAATAAATTTAGATAATAATTCACATTGCCATTTGGCACTTTACTATCAGTAAGTCAGTAAGCATTTATTGTGCAAAGTGCTGAGTATAAAAAAAAGGACAATATAATCCCTACTCTCAAGTAGATCAAGAAGCTCATATTCTAATGTTTGCATGTACAAACAGTCTTGTACATATATACAAGTTAAATACAGTATGAATGGATGATAATCTTAGAGAAGACATTAGCATTAGAGGAGGTGGCATGAGCCTGGGAAAGGCATCGTGAAGAAGGTAGGATATGAGATGGGTTTTGAAGAAGCTGGAAAACCATTTCAAACAGAAGAGTCAGCCAATGAAAAGGCAGAATTGGGAGATAAAGTGTCATGTGTGAGGAAAAGCAGGAAGTTTAATGTTGTTAGATAGTAAAGCATATGGAGGGGAGTATAGTGTAAGAATATTGGAAAGAGTGGTAGCTACCTGGCTCAGTGGATAGAGAACTCCAACCCACCAGGAATCTTCGTGGAGCTGCTGGACGGTTCCAAGAACCAGGCCTGGAGTCAGGAGGTTCTGGGTTCAAATCTGACCTCAGACACTTCCTAGCTGTGTGACCCTGGGCAAGTTGTTTAACCCCTATTGCCTAGCCCTTACTATTCTTCCGCCTTGGAACTGATACTTAGTATTGATTCTAAGACAGAAAGTAAAAGTTATTTTAAAATATTGTAACATCATAAATGCTTACCACAAACTGGCAGGCTTTTCATCAGCTCCTGAAATTCCTGACATGATATCTTAATCCTTGTATTTTTTGTTGGTATAACCAATGCTAACCTTTTCTCCTGTCTTGGATCCATGACTTAATATTGACTCTAAGATAGAATGTAAGAGTTTTTAAGAAAAAAAAAGAGATTGCAGAAAGGGGCCAAGTTATAAAGGACTTTAAAAGCCAAACAGAGGGAATAAATGGAGCTATTCTTAAAATGATAAATAGTATCTATTTAAAATCATCAACAAACATTATCTAGAATGGGGATAAGGTAGAAGCTTTTCCAGTAAGATAAGGGGTAAAGCAAAGATGCCCATTATCACCACTATTCTTGTTCTAGAATATGTAATATAGCAATAAGACAAGAAAAAGAAATTGAAGGAATTAGAATAGTCAATGAGGAAACAAAACTCTCACTCTTTGCAGATGAAATGATAGTATACTTAGATAATCCTAGAGAATAAACTAAAAAATTACTTGAAATAATCATTAACAACTTCAGCAAGGTTGAAGGACATAAAATAAACTCACATAAATCATTAGCATTTCTACATATTACCAACAAAGTCCAAAAAGAAGAGATAAAGAGAAAAATTCCATTTACAATCACTGTAGACAATATAAAATACTTGAGAGTCTACATACCAAGACAAATCCAGGAACAATTACAAATGAAAACAATTATAAAATACAGCACAAAGTCAGTTACAAACAACTGAAGAAGCTGATATAATAAAAATGACAATTCTACTTAATTATTATTTTAATTATAAATTAATTATGTTAATTATAAATTCAGGGTTATACAAAAATCAATCAACCAAGATTTATTGTATAGAACTTGAAAAAAGTAATAATGAAATTCATGTGAAAGATCAAAAAGCCAAGAATATCAAAGGAATCAGTGACAAAAATGTGAAGGAAGGTGGCTTAACACTACTACATCTCAAACTGTATTATATCTTTTTTTAGATGTTTAAATTTTTTTAAAATTATTTTTCCATGTTTACATGATTCATTTTCTTTCCTTCACCTCTTCTTTACCCTCTCCCAGAGCTGACAAGCAATTCCACTGGGTTATACAAGTGTAATCACTTGATACCTATTTCCATATTCATTCTTATAATAGAGTAATCTTTTAAAACCAAAACTCTAAATCACATACCCATATAAACAAGTGATAAGTCATATGTTTTTCTTCCATTTCAAACTGTATTAAAAGCAGGAATCATCAGAACAATCTGGTACTGGCTAAGAAATGGAATGATGGATCAATAGACTAGATTAGGTACAGACTACATAGTAGTAAATTACAATAGCAATTTAGTGTTTGACAAACCTAAAGAACCAAGATTTTGGGACAAGATAATGATCCAAAACAATTCCAAAGACCTTATCTTGAAAAATGCTATCCACCTCCAGAGAAAAAACTGGTGGAGTTTGAATGCAGATTGAAGAATACTTTTTTCATTTTATTATTCCTGGGTTTTTTTGTTTGTTTGCATTTTCTTTGCAACATGGCTAATAAGGAAATTTTGGGTTTTTTTTTTTGTTTGTTTGTTTTGTAAATGAAAGGCAGTTTTAGTGTAGCTGGAAGAACCACCGGCTTTGTCTTGAGACAAACGTAGAAGATGATTGGGTAGTTCCTTGTTAGTATTAAGGCTTTCCTTTTGTTAATCTTTATACTTATATCTTTTAATTATAAATAAAAAGATTTTTATGAATTTATAGTCTCCAAGTAAATACATACTGGCCTGGTGAAAGGAAGTCACTCCTGGTTTTCCTTCTGAGGGGAGAACTGAAAGATACATTTGTCAACAACAATGGTATCTTACCATAGCCTCCCCTTTACAACAATACATATAATCTCAATACTTTAGTATCATACAGCTAAAAAGTATTCGAGGCCAAATTTGAACCTAGACCATTCCCTCTTTAGGCCTGGCTCTCAAGGCACTGACCCACCTGGCTACCACCCATATATTCTTCTTAAGATGGAAGGTATTCCTGTGCCTTCTCCATAGTTATTCATATTGGGAAAAAATAGGCTAAAACCTACTTTTTAATTAGAAAGTTTTAGAAATGGATCTGGTAACTTCTTGGCCTATCCTTTTATGAAAAAAGAATTCTCTACCAAATTTTAGGCTGCTTTGGTAATGGCATAAAGTATAAAGAGTATTAGATATAGAATCAAGAGGATTAGATTTCAGATCCTGGTCCACACACTTATGTGTGACTTTAGAAGCACATCACTTCTCTATGCTTGTTTCCTCATCTGTAAAATTGGGATAATCATATATGCAATATCCACCTCATAAAGTAATGCTGAGGAAAATGCTTTGTGCAAGTATAAATATGTCTCTCACACATACACACACACACATTGAATAAATTTCAGACGTGAAAAATAATGCTATCCATATCTAGAGAAAGAACTGTTAGAGTAGACATGCAAGAGAAAACATGATTTGTCATCTGTTTATTTGTGTATATGATCTGGGGTTTTGGTTTTTAAAGATTACTCTATTGTAAAAATGAATAATATGGAAATAGATTTTGAGTGATAACACATAAGTATAACCCAGTGGAACTGCTTGTCAGCTCAGGGAGTGAGGAGGGAAGAGGGGAAGAAGACAACATGAATCATATAACTATGGAAAACTTACGTGAAAATTTGTTACTGGAATAAAATAAAAAAATATTTAAAAATAAATTTAAAAATAAATTTCCCATAGTCATCTTCAGAATCAGATATCAAATCCTCTGTTTGGCATTTTCTTCTTTCAAATTCCAATTCATTTTTACTTTACTTTTTCTCAGTTGCAAGTACACAAAAAATGTTAATATTCTTCTAAAAAAATTGTCAGTTCTATATTCTCTTCTTTCTTCTCATCTTTTCCTGCTCCTTGAGAAGGAAAGCAATTTGGTATAGATTACACAGAAATAACAAGGTTTTGTTTTTTTTTTTTTCAGCTTGTGGTATTGTTAGAGTAAATGGGTTAGAATGGGCAGTCATGACAGGGTAAAATAATAGCAATAGTATAATCAACCAAAATGTGACTGTGAATAAGCCCAAAGTAGAAGATTAGCAATGCTACAAGTGACTCAGTAAGGCTGAGAAGTCCAAAGCTGGGATTCACAGAGACTGACCAATCATCAAACTGTCTGGTCTTTTGATTTGTTCCCCTATAAACTAAGGGGGACTACTATAAAGCAGCCTGGAAAAAGGCTGGAGGGAATCACATCCTGCAGAGACAATTTGCGAAGGTGAAAACAGCCAAGTAAAGATTAAATAGGTGGCAGCTAGGTGACTCAATGGATTGAGAGATAGCTCTTGAGGCTGGAGGTTCTAGTTTCAAATCTCACCTCATATACTACCTAGCTGTGTGACCCTGGGCAAGTCACTTAACCTCCATTGCTTAGCCCTTATCGCTCTTCTGCCTTGGAACCAACATACAGCATCAATTCCAAGACAGAAGATAAGGGTTTTTAAAAATAATAATAATAATGATTAAATAACAGTAAGCCTGACAGCTTTGCCAATGAAGTTCTTTGCAGCCTGAGGAGGCAACTCTTACTAGTTAATGAAAAACTCCACTATCTGCTTTATTTGGTATTTGTTCAGATGTGGGTGGATTTTTCAATGTTAATTATATCTAGCACCCAAGCCTTGGTGCTATGATAATGAACTATGGCTTGAACCAGGAGAGGTTTGTTTGTTTTTTGGTCTGAGACTGAGAGATTTTGTTCTTTGAATTATTGTAATGAATGGGAAAAGGGCCTTAAGCTAGTAAAACACTAGGAGGAGGAAGGTGCTAGTTGTAAAAGGATGGAATGAGCTGTAGCCAGGCTGAGCTTGAAACTAGTTATAAATGTATTAAAGATCCAACCCAGGTTAACTGAGGGTCGAGTGTAACTCTCACTGCTAGATACCAGATTCCTTTAAGATGTCAGCTTTCAGCCCCTTTTCTGCTGAGGAAGTAGCTTCCTATTGGTGAATCATAGGTTGACAGGAAGTGAATATTGAACTTCCTGCCCTTCAGCAATGGACTTTATACCTGCTGAAACTGATCAGAACCTTTCCTGTTGGCTGTCCCTACTTGGCGTTATATGGTAGGCAGAAACCACAAAATTCTTAGGTTAAGGCTAAGGGGTTTATTGATAATAGGTGTGTTGGGAATAAGGCAGTGGAAAGAGGGTTAGGAAGTACTGAGAACTAAGGGTGAAAGATTTATCTGACTCAGGTTGCTAATAGGTCTTGTCTGGATGCTCTTCTGCTCACCCAGGGCAAGCAGCCCTGGGTCAGAGTGATGCGGTCTCTGGATAATAAATAAAGTTGATCTTTGACTAAAGGTTTGCCAGTAGTGCTGATAGTATTGATAAGTTGTTCTGTAGAATTGGTTTAACCCTATCCTAGGCCTACAAGTACCCATTTCCCTCTCCCACCACCCAGGGCCCCAGGGGTATGGGATAAGTGAGAGGTTAGGGGAGAAGTCAGGAAAGAACAGAACCCAGCCCTGGGTCTCCAGGGCTTTATATACTCTTGGCCCAACTGGCAGTTGGTGCTTGCCCTGTGGCTCATGCCATGGTCAACATTCCAACCAGAGCAACTGACAGGTTGCCCCAAGCCAACATGGCAGTGTTCACAATCCTATATTACATTATGGATATTTTCAGAGAAGGTACTTCCAGTACTGCCCTAATCTATAGACTCTAGTACTCTATCAACTATAATCCAGAGAGAGAGAATATCTTCCTTTGAGTCAGAAGTTTCTAAACCATTTTTGCTTGTTTCAGACCTCACTGGCCATATGTGAAGCTTATGGACTCTTTCTCAGAATAAGGTTCTTAAATACATAAAATAAAATTCCTGAGGATACTTACATATGTACAGACCTATATATGTAGATATTTATGTAAAGTACAAAGGGAACCAATTATATTGAAATAATTATCCAATCTAATCTATTTTTCTATATAAAATCAGTTCACAGGTTCCCTAAAATCCTTTGGATGGATCCATAGACCTTGTTTAAGAATTCCTTTTCTAAGTAAGGACTAAGGCAGGGTGGGAATAATATTTGTGGGGTTGTGGTACAGTCTTCTCTTTTTTTTAAACCCTTACATTCTGTCTTAGTATCAATTCTAAGACAGAAGAGCAGTAGCAAACAGAATTAAGTGACTTGGCCAGGGTCAGACAACTAGAAAGTGTTTGAGGCCAAATTTTAACCCAGGTTCTCCAGACTCCAAGCCTGGTGCTTTAACCACTGTGCTACATAGCTGCCCCTAATGCAGATAAAATATACACATAATCAGAGGATTAAGTTCCTCCTTATCCCTCCCAATGGGTACAACAAAGATCTTTAGTTAAAAAAAAAAAAAGCAAAATGCAACCCAGTGTAATGGTCAGTACTAAGAATTTTAGTGTGCCACCATCATCAGAAGACTAAAACTGAGGCCAGGACAGATGTGAAACAGTGATTGTAGGGACAGATTTCTTTCCTTCCACTTAAAGTCAGTTTGTATAAAACTATGAAAGCTCCAACAGTCTCAGATTCTGTCTCTTCTATCCTCACGGATGATCCAAAGCTTCCCTATGTCTCTAATCCTTAGTTTATGAGCCTCTTATACACTTTGCTTTTTTCTTTTAAACATTTTAAATCAGTAGTTTTCAAAATGTATGTATAGACATAAAACAAACAGCCATAGAAGATTATAGTATCCCTGGATTTGCCAAAGATAAAGTTCTAAATTTTTGGAATAAGAATTTGATATTTGGTAAAAATAGTTGGGAAAACTCGAAACAGTTTGGCAAAAATATATATAGTCCAATGTCTTGCACTTTTAACCAAGATAGGATCAAAATGGATATATGAACTAAGTATAAAGGGAAATATTAAAAATAAATTAGAAGGACAAGGAACACATTACCTATCAGATTTATGGATAGAAGAATTTATGAGTAAATAAGACAGAAAGCATTGAGAAATGTAAAATAGATAATTTTGAATACTTTAAATTGAAGAGTTTTTGTATAAATAAAATTAATATAGCCAAGATTAGAAGAAAAGCAATTGGTTGAGAAAAAATTTTTATAGACAGTTTCTTGGATAGGGGTCTAATATCTAAAATATAAAGAAGTTTGTCAAATATATGAATGTGACCTATTCCCCAATTGATACATGATCAAAAGATAAGAACAGATAGTTTTTAGAAGAAAAAATCAAAGCTATATATAACAATGTGAAAAATTGCTCAAAATCATTATTGATTAGAGAAATGCAAATCAAAACTACTCTGAGGTATCATCTCATACTTATCAGATTGGCTAAAATGATAAAAGGGCAAAATGACAAATGTTGGAGGGAACATGGAAAAATAGGGTTACTCCTACATTGTTGGTATAACCATGAACTGATCCAATCATTTTGGAAAGTAATTTGGAATTATATTCAAAGAGTTATAAAACTATGTATACCTTTTGGCCCAGTAATAACCACTATTGAGTTTATTTCCTAAGGTGATGAAGGAAAAAGGAAAAGAAACTATGTGCCCTAAAATATTTATAACAGCTCTTTTTGTGGTGTCAAAGAACTGGAAACTGAAGGAATGTCCAGCAATTAGAGAATGTTTGAACAATTTGTGGTATATGATTGTTATGGAATACTCCCGTGCCATAAGAAATGACAAAAAAAGACCATATTCAAGATTTATATGAAGTGATGCAAAGTAGAGCAGAACCAGAATATTGTATACAATAATAACAACAATGTATTATGATTAATTGTGAATGACTTAACTATTTTCAACCAGGAAAGAATCCAGGACAACTCAAAGGCTCTCATGACAAAAAGGATATCCACCACCAAAGAAGGAATAGGCAGGGTCTGAATAAAGATTGAAAGATAACATTCTTCATTGTATTTCCTCCATGAATTTTTTTCTAGTGTAAGCAATATGTCTCTTGTGTCACAACATGATAAACTAATATGTATGATCTAATAATATATGTATAACCTATTGTAATGGGGAGATTAAGCAGTAGTACCCAGGCTATAAGGCTGTGTCTAAAGACCCGAGGGTTCCATAATGGAATGAAGCTGGGATTTTGAAAAGAGGTGTGGGGGTTTGACGAAGCTGGAGAAAAGGAGGTGTGTTGGCTACGTGGTCCAGGTTTTGCCATATACCTAAGGAGCTGTCAGTGTGGGATACTAGTGAGAGAAGATTCTTCAAGGAAAATATCGTGGCCTAGGTTGAGGAAAGGACTGGATTATCTGTTGGTAGACAGCAGATCAATCTTCCTTACTCCCTGGAGCGCCTTGAATTAATTGGCTGCTTTTAAATTTGCTCCTGTTACATCTTTGACCAGCTTGGAGCATCTCTGAACCTGTACTGTGAGAACCCCTCTTCAGCCCCTCCTAGTTTAAGTTAGAGACCAGCTTAGTTTGATATCTAGTTAGTTAAACTATTAGGCTATTCTTTAGAATAGAAATACCCCTCTCCCTACTTCCCTCAGTCATTACCATTAAACACAATTTTGTTAGCACTTCCTGTCTCCTCTTAGTTATGAGAACCCACTACACTGGTTTTTCCCTGGTTCGCAGTTTGTCAGTTACAACTGTTATTCCTGAAACTCACATTTACCTGTGTTTCCGTCTGTCCTTCCCTTGTGAGGAGTGAGTGAATCCTCAGTTTATTATTAATTCCCCATTCCCAGCATCACCTTTTTCACTATATAATATCATTTGCCTTCTTAGGGAGGTAGGAGAGATAGAAGGGGGAAAAAAAAATGAGACATAGCTAGTATGAGAATTTGTTTCCCTTGTATAAGTATATTTATTATAATTTATTATATATTTATAAAAATCATATGTATCATATTATAGTTATACATTATATTGTTACATTATAAAAAATCCATACTTAAAAAAATCAAAATGTATGCAACAATTCTCTACTTTCCCCATGTAACAAAAATGATCACAGATAGCTCCTTTTAACAAAGTAATTTATGTGAATAATTTTCTTAGTTCATATCTCAAATTAAGTTAAGAACTTATTACAATTTATATCTTAATATAGAAGATAAATAACAATCACTTTTGGACATTTAATATCACAAGACCATAGGATTTCAGAGGCTCTCTTGTGTTACCTCTTGGTTTTATAGAAGAAGAAGAAACCAACATCTAAGAAGGTGAAGTAACTTCTTCAAGGTCACACAGGTAATAAGGGACAGAACCAGAATCTGAAGAGATCTTTTGACTTCAATTCCAATCTTTCTTTTAAAATTATTTTTATTTATTTTTAACATTCATTTAAAAAAAATTAGAGTTCTGAATTCTCTTTCTCCTTTTCTACCCTTTTCCACCCACTATGAAATCAAGAATTGTGATATTTCAATTATATATGTGAAATCATGTAAAATGTACTTCCACATTAGTCATGTAGCAAAAAAAAAAAGAAAGAAAGAGAAATAAACAAAATGAAAAATTATGCTTTGATCTGCAATCAGACTCCATCAATTCTTTCTCTGGAGGAGGACAGCATTTTTTACTAGGAGTCCTTTGGAATTGTCTTGAATCATTGTATTGATCAGAAAACTAAATCATTCACAGTGGATCATTGTAAAATTTGCTGTTATCATATACAACATTCTCTTGGCTCTGATCACTTCACTTTGCATCAATTCATATAAGCCTTTCCAGGTTTTTCTGAAGCCATTCTGCCATTTCTTTTCTAAAATTTTATATATATTTTCCAATTACATGTAAAAATAATTTTTAACATTAAAATTTTTTTAGTTGCATATTCTCTTCTTCCTATCCCCCCTGCCCTTTGAGGTGGCAAGTAATTTGGAAAAGATCATACATGTAGAGTTATGCAAAACACATTTCCATATTAGTCATGTCCAAAAAGACAAGACAAAAAAACTCAAGAAAAATAAAGTTTAAAAAGTATGCTTTAATCTCCATTCAGATTCTATTAGTTCTTTCTTGGGAAATGGTCAGCATTTTTGATCATTGCTGAGACTAGCTGTCATTTACAACTGATCTTCATAAGATATTGCTACTATACAATGTGTATAATTGTATACAATGTATTTTCCTGGTTCTGCTCACTTTGCTTTGCATCAGTTCATGTAAGTCCAGATTTTTCTGACGGTATCTTCCTCATCATAACTTATAACACATTAGTATTTCATCACAATCTATACTACAACTTATCCAGCCATTCTCTAACTGATGGGCAACCCCTTGATTTCCAATTCTTTTCTGCCACAAAAAAAGCTACTATAAATATTTTTGCACATATCAGTCCCTTTCCTTTTTCTTTGATCTCTTTGGGATACAGATCTAGTATGCACAGCTTTATGGCCCTTTGGGCATAATGACAAATTGCTCTCCAGAATGGTTGGATCAGTTCATAACTTCACTAACAGTGCATTCATGTCTCAATTTTTCCACACCCTCTCCAATACTTGTCATTTTCCATTTTTTGTCATATTAGCCAATCAGATAGGGATGAGGTGGTACCTCATTATTGTTTTAATTTGCAAATCTCTATTAATAGTGATTTAGAGCATTTTTTCCATCTGACTATAGATAGCTTTGATTTCGTCTTCTGAAAATTCCGTTTGTATCCTTTGACTATTTTTTATTTGGGAAACGATTCATTCTCATAAATTTGGTTCAGTTCGCCAAATATTTGAGAAACCAGGCCTTTATCAAAGAAATGTGCCATAAATTTTCCCCCTAGCTTCCTACTTTCCTTCTAATTTTGGTGTTACCAGTTGTCTTTGTGAAAAACCTTTTTAATGTAATAAAAATTATCATTTTATTTAAAAAACCCTTACCTTCTTTCTTAGAATCAATTCTGTGTATTGGTTCCAAGGCAGAAGAGTGGTAAAGACTACGTAATGGGGGTTAAATGACGTGCCTAGCATCACACAGCTAAAGTGTCTGAGGCATTTAAACCCAGGGCCTTGGGTTCTCTAGGCTTGGCCCTCAATATTACCAAGCTGCCCCAAAAATTATCCATTTAAAATTCTGTGATCTCATTTGATCACAAATTCTTCCCTTATTTATAGATCTCCCAAGTAAATGTCAACCTGGAAAAACACAGAACCACTAGTCAAGCAAAACCAAATCTTTAATTGGGAAAGCGATAGATCCATAATAATTGGCTACACAGAGCCTAGCACCAAATACTACATAGAGTTGAAACCCTGGGACTCTGGGGACAATATTTCTGAGAGGATAACCATGCTACACGATTCTCTAAAGAATAATAGAACTTGGGGATCTTATATACCTTTTGGGGAACTAGATATAGCAAACATACACAGACAGTTCACAAACAGGCTTGGGAAAGAGGCCAGATGGATACAAAAAGGATGGTTCCTGCACAAGTGTTGGTCTTCTTGGGAATGGATCTCTGATACAATGGGGGAAACTTTTAGAACAAAAAGGATTCTTAACATTTGATTATGTCTACTAGTCCCACCTAAACTGGGATCATTAAGTACTTTAAGGGCTATAGTTTACTCTGAAACTAAGTCAGTCTCAGACTCCCCTTAAGGCATTTTCCCAAGAGACAGGAGCAAAACTTGGGGTTCCCAGATTTCAAATTGACATAAAAATGTTCCCCCTAATTTCAATTCCCATCTTTCTGCGGCAACAGGTTGCCTTCCAAGGGTAAAGGGAGAAACTTGAAGGTGGTAAGAGGCTTCCTCAATCTAAAAACAACTTCAGTTTCAGCTAGATGCCTAAGGGAGGGAAAAGGCATGGAACTAATAATCTATTCTCATACTAGAATCAAGCAGGACTCTTCCCATCTGGCATCCCTTTTAGGTCCTATGAACCTCATTTACTCTGAGGTGGGAAGATGGGAGGCCTAAGACCAGCAAGCCAGATTGTCAAAGATCCTCCAAAAGTCCCTTTGTGTCTTACTTGGATTCCAGTCCCAATCTCCAGGGCAGGGGTGGTGGGGGCAACTAATTAGCATCAGAGGATATCAATATGCTCCTTCTGGCAGAGGGTTCCAGCCCTTTATTGCTGAAGTAGTGTCAAAAACCAGGAGAAAGGTGCCTGGGGCTTCTTGCAGAACTTGGAACACAAGGGGAAGTAATACATCTATGCCTGTGCCCATGGCCAGATGTCATTTCTTGCTCCATGTTCCACCTCCCCCTCAGTAGCTGGAGAAAATTTGCAGTGAGTTTTGTTCTTGTTGACTTTGATTTGAACTTGTTTTCATTGAAAAGTGGATATATTTATGTGGAAGCTGAAATGGAACACATCCAATGATTTGGGTCATTGCTTTCATTTTCCCCCAAGAGGATCTTATGTTCTCCCACACTCCAGGGGGACAACTTGGAAACTGGGAAACTCTCTTTTTTTTTTTTTTTTTAAATTTTAAACCCTTAACTTCTGTATATTGACTTATAGGTGGAAGATTGGTAAGGGTAGGCAATGGGGGTCAAGTGACTTGCCCAGGGTCACACAGCTGGGAAGTGTCTGAGGCCGGATTTGAACCTAGGACCTCCTGTCTCTAGGCTTGGCTCTCAATCCACTGAGCTACCCAGCTGCCCCCTGGGAAACTCTCTTAATGAATGCCTGGGCACATATTACAAATAGTAATAATAAGTAACATCTATACAGTGCTTTAAGGTTTGCAAAGCCTTAGAAAATATTATTGTTCTTATCCTCACAACAACTCTGAGAGATGGACACTATCACTCCCATTTTACTGAAGAGGAAAGAGAAGCTGGCAGAGGTTAAATGGCTTGTCCAGAGTCACACCGCTGTCTGAATCTAGATTTGAATGCCTTATAGACCAGGAGTTGGCAACCTTTTTGACCGTGAAAGCCATAAACACATTTTTTAAAATGTAATTTCACGAGAGCCGTACAGTGCTCACAGTGCGCACTCCTATAACAGCGCCTGGAAAAAAAAAATTGACTTTAAGGCTCCTGCAGAAAGAGCCATATCTGGCCCTCAAAAGAGCCATATGTTGCCGACCCCTGTTCTAGACTCTAGGTTCATAGCTCTATCCACGTTATCACCTAGCTGCTAAGTGCAATTTGGATACCTATCATATGACAATGAACAGAAGTTGACAGCTCTGTGACACACTTCATATGATTCTCTTCTCCTTATTTGATGTAAATAATGTCCATACTGTAATATATTAGAAGAAAAATATAGGATAAAAATAATGAACATTCTCCTGCTCTGAAAAGAATGAATGGGGAAAAGATATGATTACTAGACTTATTCAATACTTATCAAAACTTCCTGAGCATTTTCACTGGCATGGAACTCTCTCCTTCCTCATCCCAACTTCCTGGCTTCCCAGAAGTTCCAGCTGAAATTTCACCTTCTGAGTTTTTCCAAGACCTTCTTAATCTAGTGCTTTCTCTCTGAGATTTGTCTTCAATCTATCCTATATTATTTGTATAGTTGTTTCCATATTGTCTTCATAATTAGATTGCAAGTTCTTTGAGGGTAAGAACTATTTTTTCTTTCTTCAGATCCCCAAAGGTTATCATAATGCCTGCCATATAGGTATTCAGGAAATAATTATTGATTTTGGCTGTTTCCATGTAATAGGAATTAAGGTTGGACAAGTATAGATTACACAAAGACTTAAATTACCACCATTTGCCTTGTACTTCTAAGCACATAAAAGCCAAATGTATATAAAGCATGAACACTATATAAAGCACATAGAGCTGGAGTTAGTAACCTAAAGCACACATGCCAAAAATCAGAGATTATTTTTAATGGCTCCAGGGCTGTGGAGGCAAAGAATTGGTGGCTGCCAGAGCATCAGGGTATCTCCAGGGGAGTCCTATTTCTGCTAATTCTAGTTCAGACATTAAAAAGGTAAGGAAAGCTGGGTAACTCAGTGGATTGAGAGCCAGGCATGGAAATGGGAAATCCTGGGTTCAACTTTGACCTCAGACCCTTCCTAGACCCTAGGCAGGTCACTTAATCCCCCCCCATTGCCTGGGCCTTACCATTCTTCTGCCTTGAAACCAACACACAGTATTTATTCTAAGATGGAAGGTAAGGGTTAAAAAAAGATATTAAAAGCTAAATGTATAAATAAGTCTTTCTTGGAGAATATGTATTTTAATAAGCAAATTCAAAGATTGGGAAGGAATAGAAATTTGGCCCCTTACTTTATAAAGGTTCCTAGTTCCAGATCAAATAAGAGAACATATATAACATGTTTTGCAAACCCTAAGTGATATATAAATGCCAGCAATAATAATAATAATAACAATGATAAGTAGTAGTAGTAGTAGTAGTAGCAGCAGCAGCAGCATAGACGACTCCAGGTTTGTGCCCCTGAGTCCAGGCTGTACCTATTCACAAATCTTCAATGAAAGGCTGTATTTCAACCCATTCCATACTGTTATTGCATGGAATGGGTTAGGTTCAAAAGCTGAATCATTCAATTAATCCCAATAATACTTTTCCAGGAAGCTATAACACACCAATTAAATGTGAACTCTCAAACTGAGTTAAGTCCTCACCAAACCTGTGAAAAGGGACCTATGTTAAACATGCAGACTTAACCATGCATGAACAATGCATTGCTGCTGATATATTTTCTTAAAGGGCACTGCGGCCACAAATGAGAGAAAAGGCTTTTGAGCATATATATGTGACAAAAATTATCTGTCCCAAGTTAGTCTTTTTAGCCACAGGCTAAAAAGCTCCAAGTACAATCATCTTCAAACAAGCAAATGAATTACGTGGGAGCAGGATGAGAATCAGTGTGAGCTTTTAAAAAAATTTCCTGTGACATTTACAAAGCTATAACCTTACATAAAAAGCCTGGAATAGAGGAGTTCCAGGTTAAGATGGCGGCAGAGTGAAAAGCAGCTCTTAACCTCTCCTGACCGAAACACACAAGACTCCTCAAGGGGACATAAAAACAAGTCCAGACGAACGGAGGAACCCCACAACAGGGTGCAGCGTGGAAGGTATGTGGAATCGGGACATTTCCATGCTATAAAGGGGTGAAACAGCTCTCACTAAATAGCGGGCTGAGCAACCACCCCATCCCCACCCCTACCACACACACCACCTATAGCGCCGAAGCCAGTTAAAAAGAAATAGAGCAACTTTGGGGTACCCATCAAGTCATTGGCAGCTCCAGGGCCTGTTCCTGAGAGCAGCAAGATTTGGGACCCCAAAAAGCCAAAGAACGCACGCGAAATCTGAGCGCCGGAGCGGCAGAGGCGTGGGAGGAGGCAGACATAGCCGCGAGCTAAAGCTCTGAAACCCTGAGTGAACCAGCATAGACGGATATACGACTGTGGAAGCAGTGCCCTGAGACTTGTAAAGGAACCTCCGGCAGAGGATGAAGCAAGGGGTCCACCAAGGGGCTTGACCTTGGAAAAAACCAGAACTCAGACCTCAGGAGCCAAAAGACCGCGGACAGACCCCGAGCGCGAGGATAAAGCTGAGAAGCTGCTGGGCTAATGATGGCTTCCCAGACTCAGAAAGTTCAGAAGAAAAAGATAAACAACAAGAAAAAGAAGTCTTTAACACTCGACAACTTTTACACAGAGAAAATCCAGACAACCGAGCAAACAGAGGAGGAGAACAAACAAGCATCCGGACCCACCTCAAATAAGGAAAACTCCTCACAAACTATGGAAGAGTTCAAAACTGAGATTCTGAGGAAGATGGAAGAGATCTGGCAAGAAAATAACAGTTTAAAAGGTAAAATCTTGCAATTGGAAAGTGAGGCTCAGAAATCAAATGAACTGATAAGCAAATTGAACCAGATTGAAAAAGAAAACCAAAAGATCATAGCTGAAAACCAGTCTCTAAAGGCTAGAATAGAGCAGTTAGAAGCTAATGATCTCTCAAGACAACAAGAACAAATAAAACAAAGTCAAAGGGGGCAGCTGGGTAGCTCAGTGGAGTGAGAGTCAGGCCTAGAGACAGGAGGTCCTAGGTTCAAACCCAGCCTCAGCCACTTCCCAGCTGTGTGACCCTGGGCAAGTCGCTTGACCCCCATTGCCCACCCTTACCAATCTTCCACCTATGAGACAATACACCGAAGTACAAGGGTAAAAAAAAAAAAGTCAAAAGACTGAAAAAATAGAAAGAAATATGAAATATCTCAATGAGAGAGTGACAGACCAAGAAAACTGGTCTAGAAGAGACAATTTGAGAATAATTGGTCTTCCAGAAAAACCAGAAATTAATAGAAACCTGGACTCCATACTAAAAGAAATTATTCAGCAAAATTGCCCTGAAGTCCTACAACAAGAGGGCAATATAGACATTGAAAGGATTCATAGAACACCCACTACATTCGATCCAGATAAGAAAACGGCCAGAAATATAATTGCAAAATTCAAGAGCTTTCAAGCAAAGGAAAAAATCTTACAAGAAGCCAGAAAGAGACAATTCAAATATCAA
>NC_058133.1:204205645-204263308 GCF_016433145.1 Gracilinanus agilis | reverse complement strand
AAAGTGTTCCAAATCTCTAATAATTAGAGAAATGCAAATCAAAACAACACTGAGGTATCACCTCACACCTAGCAGATTGGCTAAAATGAAAGAAGGGGAGAGTAATGAATGTTGGAGGGGATGTGGCAAAATTGGGACATTAATGCATTGCTGGTGGAGCTGTGAACTGATCCAGCCATTCTGGATGGCAATTTGGAATCATGCTCAAAGGGCTATAAAAGAATGCCTGCCCTTTGATCCAGCCATACCATTGTTGGGTTTGTACCCGAAAGAGATCATAGATAAACAGACTTGTACGAAAATATTTATAGCTGCGCTTTTTGTGGTGGCAACAAACTGGAAAAGGAGGGTATGTCCTTCAATTGGGGAATGGCTGAACAAACTGTGGTATATGCTGGTGATGGAATACTATTGTGCTAAAAGGAATAATAAACTGGAGGAGTTCCAGGCGAACTAGAGAGACCTCCAGGAACTGATGCAGAGCGAAAGGAGCAGAGCCAGAAGAACATTGTACACAGAGACTGATATACTGTGGTAAAATCGAATGTAATGGGCTTCTGTACCAGCAACAATACAATGACCCAGGACAATTTTGAGGGATTTATGGTAAAGACGCTACCCACATTCAGAGGAAGAACTGCAGGAGAGGAAACATATAAGAAAAGCAACTGCTTGAACGCATGGGTCGGGGTGGACATGATTGAGGGTGTGGACTGGAAAGTACCACACCAATGCAACCACCAACAATTTGGAAATAGGTCTTGATCAAGGACACATGACAAAACCAGTGGAAATGTGAGTCGGCCATGGGTGGGGGGAGTGTGGGGAGTGAAGGAGAAAGTAGGAGCATGAATCATGTAACCATGTTAAAAATGATTATTAATAAATGTTTAAATTCAAATAAAAAAAAAAGAACAGAAAAAAAAAGCCTGGAATAGGATATATTTAATTGTAGAGAAATGGAGAACGTTTATGCAAATAGATGCATTAGTTCTGACAACCCTGGTACAGGAGGAGGTTCTCCATGAAGCACAATGAAATCACTTAAATGCATCATAGTCAGAAAGAACCACGGATTCTCTAGTAGGCATTCTTTTGCATTTAACATTTCAATATCTGCAGGCTTCAATGACAAAAAAAAATCTTTCTCTAAATTGACCTCCTCTTCAATAACTCATCATGGAAACCATCTTCTCAACCAGTAACTAGTCAGGATAATGTGTGTGACTTTCAGAAGTTAAATGGCTCCTACATTCAAATACAAAACCTATTTTGGAGAAGGAATTAGCATTTGCACCCTACCACCAGGGTGTCACTTCTTTATTTTTATTAAGAATCCAAAGAAACAATAGTAATAGTACTTGACAACGGTATAAAGGTTTTATAAGATAGTAGATGCTCTTGAGTGTGCTATTCTCAGAATGGATATTTATGCTCTCAAAATGATCTAAAAATCTCCTTTCCTTATTTTCAGTTCATTATGAAATCCAAAAATATAACAAATTTGTTGGAATTAAAGCTTCTATACAAAGATGTCAGCTTCTATAATCAATGACAATTCCTGGGATGACATTTGGATCAAGAGCTTGAGTCCAGTGAATCCATAGTCAAAGACCATTAAAATCAAAAGGTCAAATGTATAACAGCTATATATGAACAAGGTTTGGAAGAACATATCTGAAACCAAATGCTGTCAAGTTACAATGACCAAAGAGATTTGCATAGATGGGAGCCTATGCTCTTAAAGCTGAGAGAGGTTGATAGGTTTGGTTTTTGCTGACTAAGTTTTACTTTGTTAGAGGGGATGAAACAGGAGGATGCGATATGAGGAAATAAATAAGTCTGATTGTAAAAAGCAAAGGGAAGCGGGGGCAGCTGGGTAGCTCAGTGGATTGAGAACCAGGCCTAGAGATGGGAGGTCCTAGATTCAAATCTGGCCTCAGACACTTCCCAGCTGTGTGACCCTGGGCAAGTCACTTGACCCCCATTGCCTACCCTTACCACTCTTCTGCCTTGGGGCCAATACACAGTATTGACTCCAAGACGGAAGGTAAGGGCTTAAAAAAAAATAAAAAATAAATAAAAATTTTAAAAAAGCAAAGGGAAGGGGCAGCTGGGTAGCTCAGTGGATTGAGAGCCAGGCCTAGAGACGGGAGGTCCTAGGTTCAAATCCGGCCTCAGACACTTCCCAGCTGTGTGACCCTGGGCAAGTCACTTGACCCCAATTGCCTGCCCTTACCACTCTTCCACCTATAAGTCAACACACAGAAGTTAAGGGTTTAAAATTAAAAAAAAAAAAAAAAAAAAAAGCAAAGGGAAGCAATAAATTCAGTCTGAGGATCTGAGTTCAAATCCAAGATCTTAGTGAAATTTGGCATGTTATTCCATTTCCTTGGACCTTGTTCATAAAGTGTAGGTTTGGGGGCAGGTGGCACAGTGGATAGTGTGGCCTAGAGCTGGGAAGACCTAGGTTTCAGACACCTCCTAGCTGTATGACCCTGAGAAAGTCACTTGTCTTTCAGTCTTAGAATTGTTACTAAGGCAGAAAGTAAAGGTAAAAAAAAAAAAAAATGTAGGTTGGACTACATTAGTTCTAATGTCTATTCTAGGTCAAAATCCAATTCTATATTTGAGAAGGCAGAGAGGGACTAGTCTCTCTACCATAAAATAGCCAGATTTAATAAAACAAAATAGCCCAAACTACTTTGAACTTGTTTAAATGTGTTACTTATTTCATCAGACCATTCAGGGACAAGGCTAAGGTACATGGCATCCCTATATCCACTCCAACAGAAAAAATGAGAAATGTTTTACAGCAAGTATAGCTTTCCCTAATTTTCAGCTGAGAGAACAACTTGTTTCTCTGGAAGGTGAGTGTGAAATCTTACGCAGGCCAAGTTTTCTGTTATAGAAAAAATTTTCCATTTTTTGAACTTTTTCAAACAGCAATGTTGAATTAGTGAAGTATTGTAAAAGCAAAGGATTCAGGGTCAGAAGACTTGTTTGAGTCTAGGCTTACCACCCAGGTGGGTTTCAGTCACTTTTACTCACTTTGGAAATTATGGAATTTGGACAAATGGTATTCAAGGCCTCTTCCCACTTTAATGTAATCTTATTTTCCATTTATGCTAAATTTTTGCAAGCACATTAATGGATCTGCAGGCTCAAGTCCTTAATATATCCTTATTTCTCATGTAAATTCTTCTCCTGGTTAAGAAAATCTTGATTGTGATGGGGAGGCATCTACATTATTGAGGTTTCACTGTAACATAAAAATTTGCAGGTCTAGTCAAGTGGTATAGATCTAAAAAACCCAAAATTCAATAAACATATCCTGGTAAGAAAGTACAAGTGCAAAATTCAGTTATTTTATAAAAACTAGAGTAAACAACTTACTTACATTAGAAATAGGTTACTAATAAGGAGAATGATAGTACTGTGACTGGCTCAGTCTACCTCCCCTAATTCTTGTATCTTCCATCTTAGAATCAGAAAAACAGTAAAGGGTTAGCAAAGGGAGTTTCAGTGATTTGCCCAGGGTTACACAGGTAAGGAAGTGTCTGAGCATATCACTGAACCCTAGACCACTTGTCTCCAGGTCTGGCTCTCTATTCACTAAGCCACCTAGTTGCCCCCATGTTCTTTTTTTTCCCTCCAGATTTAAAATTTTTTTTTTAGAAAAATTTTCCATGATTACATTATTCCTGTTTTTACTTTTCCCTTCACCCTCCCCCCTTCCCCGTGTTCATTTTTTAATATGATTAAATTGTCTTTATTATTCCATCCTTCTCTATACCTTTCTTGGTCCTCTGTGCTTGGTCCTGGTCCATGATATCCAATTCTTCTACTGCTAAGTTTCCCAGGCCATCATCACTCATGGACTAATCTCATCTCATTCTTGTCTTGACCCTTTGGTGAGCTAATTTAAGTCAGAGTTATCTCTTTTATAAAAAAAAACAAAGGGGACAGCTGGGTAGCTCAGTGGATTGAGAGCCAGGCCTAGAGACGGGAGGTCCTAGGTTCAAATCTGACCTCAGCCACTTCCCAGCCGTGTGACCCTGGGCAAGTCACTTGACCCCCATTGCCTTTATCCTGTATGTACTTATATATGGCATGTCTGTCTCTCCCATTCCTTTTCCCTTTCCATATTTCTCCCTCTCCCTCCTCCTTTCCCTACCCCTTCTCTATCTCTTGTAGGAAAGATTTTGAATTTCTCAAAGTGTTCAGACACTAGATAAACATCCCTAAATAATAAGATGGTGATTGTGTAGCCCTTTCAAGTTTGTAAAATGATACACACATTATGTTTGGGATGAAGGGGAAAAGACATGGGCAAGAGTGGCACAGGATGGGCAGGAATGGATGAGTTGCAAAATGCATTCATGAAGGGAGGTTCCAAATGAAGTCATAGGTCCATCTGGGTGGTTTAGTAATAACCCAATGAGGAAGGTGATATAATTCCCCCATTTACATTTTACTTGCTCACCATCACATAGCTAATAAGTATCTCAAGGCAGAATTCAAACCCAAGTTTTTCCTGACTCCACAGACCAGGGCTCTTATTCCAACAGTACACTGACTATACATGTACAAAAGCAACATCTATTTTATGGTGTAAAATTAAAGATAAATATTGAAAAGCCTGAATAGCAAAATTAGATAGTTTCTATTAACTTGAAAAGAATAGATAACTAATATTAGGTCAAATGATTTTACTTCTTTTTCTGAGGGAAAGCAAAGACTTTTTTGCTTCTAGATTTTTCAGCTCACGGTTATTCACCTCCAAAAAAGAGATTAGCCAGAAGGAAATTTAAAAAGAGGACAGATGAAAGCTTAATGTTTTAAAAGTATAAAATTGCATGTCTAAAAAAAATTCTCCTGTTTTATAATCAACACTAAGTATTGGTTCCAAGGTGGAAGAGTGGTAAGGAGTAGACAATAGGGGTTGACTGGCCTAGGGTCATTCAGCTAGCAAGTATCTGAGGTCATATTTGAACCTAGGACTTCCCATCTCCAGGTTTGGCTCTCAAACCACTGAGCTAACTCGCTGTTTCCTCTACACTACTATTTAATCTTAGTCCCATCTTGTCTAATTAAATTCCATGTTTGGGTTCCACCTTCTGGCTCATTCAGTACTATTTATATGCTGAAAATGGGAACTGGAGAAAGTTTAAAAACCATGAAGATTGGCTCCATCACAGATTTCTTATGTAACCTAAACTGGATCTTCATTACAGCAAAGTACTATCCCTACTCCCTTACTGGTTCTCCTAACTAAAAGCAGCTGTTCAAAAAGATTGATTTCTCTTCTCTTTAGGTCTTCACAGGACTCTCTTCCCAGACTCTCACAGATGAGGGCCTAGCCTCACTCCCTAAAATTGAGGCCAGGGGAGTTCTCTTTTTTTCCTTTCATCTCACAAATCTTTGACATGTTCCCCACTATCTCTTACTCATCTTTGATGCGGTGGCACCTTTCATTTCATCTTCTCCAGACTGCCCCACCTTCATTTCCACTCTTAATTTCTTCCTAGCTACTGGTTGCTGGCCTGCCACTTACAAACACCTCTCCTCCTTAAAAAATAAAATTCTTTGCTGGGCATTTAAAGCTTTTCCCAATCCGACCCCTTCCTATTTCTAGTCTTATTTTACTCCTCCATATATGGTGACCTAGACATATTGGTCTTCTTGTTCTCGTGTTTCTGCCTTTGTACTGGTTGTTCTCTAAATCTGGACTATTCTCTCTACTCATCCTTACCTCTTCAAAAGTGCACAAATGTCACTTCATATCAGACTTTTCTCTGGTACCCCCAACCTGCTAAAACTAAAACCATCTTTCACCTACTCTGATGAATGATCTATCTATATACATATTGTCTCCCCCATTAGAATGTGAGTTCCTTGAAGAAGGGACTGTTTTTTGCCTTTCTTTGCATCCTCAGAGTTCAGCACAGGGCCTGCCAAATAAAAATGTATTAAAATTTTTTTGTTGGTTGATAAAAAGTAATGTGACAGTAATAGAGCACTATTTTGAGGCTTGTAAATACAATGTATATATCATATCATTTGTTCCTCAATATCCAGTAAAGAAGGCACACCCCACTAGAGGTCCAGACATAAATTTCCTCTAAATCCCAGAGTATTCCTGACAATACATTAGGGCAGTGATGGGCAAACTACGGCCCATGGGCCAGATGTGGCCCTCTTAAATGTTATCGGGCCTGGCCATGGGACATTATTCCTAATCTGATGAATACAATGAGTAGAATACAATACAATGAAACTTTGAAAGTTGCCTTAGAAACAGACTGACAGATGAGCATTTGGCCCCCTCTTTAAAAAGTTTGCCCATCACTGAATTAGGGGGATGCAAATCAAGCTCCTAACTCACCCTTCACCAGGGCAAGTTAAATTAAAAGGAAAACAAACTCGGAAAGGCCCATAAAAAGGTATAGAGTTTCTAGAGTGGGAGTGAACACTTGGGAACCTGATTACTTCGGGTATGTAAAACAGAAGGAAAACCACCTTCTGTAGACCAGCAGTCCATAAGGATCTCGGACAACCTGTTTGTATTCAGCTAACAACATGAATTAGCTAGGTCTGCTTCAAAAGAATAAAACACAATTTGTAAGATATCATGTGATGTTGATGAAATGTTAAACATCAATATTTTATAGCTGTAGAAATCCATAATGCAAGATTCAAATCATTCATAATGAGACAAACTAGTTGAACCAACCTTGAATAAAAGATTACAAATTATAGTTCTCAAGTTCTCAAACAAATGTTGTCTCTCTTTCTCTCTTTAAAACTGTAGACAGAAGAGCAGCAAGGACTAGGCAACTGGGGTTGTAATTTGCCCAGGACTACATAGTTAGGAAGTGTCTGAGGTCAGATTTGAATCCAGGTCCTCCTGACTGTAGGCCTGGCACACTATCCATTGAGCCATGTAGTTGCCTCCAACAAATGTTCTCAAAAGTAAATGAATTGAAGGGGCAGCTGGGTAGCTCAGTGGATTGAGAGCCAGGCCTAGAGACGGGAGGTCCTAGGTTCAAATCTGGCCTCAGACACTTCCCAGCTGTGTGACCCTGGGCAAGTCACTTGACCCCCATTGCCTACCCTTACCACTCTTCCACCAAGGAACTAATACACAGAAGTTAAGGGTTTAAAAATATAAAAAAAAAAAAAAAAAAAAAAAAAAAAGTAAATGAATTGAGTTGTAAAGGGGACATCTGGTAAATGACCACTCAATTATAACATAAAAGAGAAATAGCTTCTCCAGCACAGGGGTTCTTAACATTGGACTCATGGCAGTCTGGTGAAACTGATGGACTTCTCAGAATACTATTTTAAAATGCATAAAATAGAAGTAACAGGATTATGAAGGAAACCAATTATACTGAAGTTATCAAATATAAAAAAAAGAGATCTGAAGACTTTTGCAGAAGGTGAAACCAAGTTATTACAGAATGAGAATCCTAGATACAGAATCTTTCCAGTGGATCCTTAGAAATTTAAGGAAATGCCTCAAAATTACCCCAGATGTAGTCCCCAAAGAGGACTGGTGCTCTAAGATACAGGAACCCAAAGGAAATTCATGTCTGGATCTCCAGTAGCACTGTCTCATTGGATAGGTGATATAATGAACTCAGAAGGGTTAAGTAACTCATCTATAGCCACAAAGCTAATTAAGGATTCAATCTGAAATCAGGTCTATGATAACTGTAACAAGTATAAAGGTTTTCCATTGCACTGAGCTCTAACCTTCATAACTGTGGTATAAAATCTAAAATGATGAAAAAACAGAAATTTTTTCAATCAACAAATTTCAAAATAGGAGTGACTTTTCTTACTTCCCAGACTAAATTATCAACAAAACCTGAATTGTAAGATCAAGAAGGTGCTGCAAAGATGATCTATGCTTGCACTCTGATAGATTCATTTGTTCATTTTTTTCCCAAAAACAAAAAAACCCCAATGACCCAAAAATTGGTTCAGTATCTTAACTCTAATACACAGTACAATGATATGGTTGAAAATTTGTTGCAAATTAACTCCTTAGAGTTTACACATTTCAAGATTCCCACAGAGTAGAAACACAGAAGGAAAATATGATTGATCACATGGTTTAATGGTTATATGACTGGGGATGTTGACTTTGAATGATCACTCTATTGCAAATATTAATGATATGGAAATGGGTTTTGAACAATAATACATATAAAACCTAGAGGGATTGCTCATTGGCTCTGGGAGTTGGGGAGGGAGGAGAAGAGGGAAAGACCATGAATCATTTAACCATGAAAAAATATTCTAAATTAATCATTAAAAAATTTAAAAATTAAAAGAAAATTTAAAAAAAGATTCCCACAGATGATGTTTTTCAGATGTTAAAGTGACAGCAAGGCTTCCATTAAGACATCAGGCCAAGAAAGCAGTAAAAGAAGAAAATCCTAAAGCACTTTGGAAAGGAGTACTTAGTGGGCAGCTGGGTGGCTCAGTGGATAGAGAGCCAGATGTAGAGATGGGAGGTCTTGGGTTTAAATTTGGCCTCAGATACTTCCTAGCTATGTGATCGTGGGCAAGTCACTTGGCCCCTAATGCCTAGTTCTTATCACTTGTCTTTCTTGGAATCAATACATTGTATTGAGTCTAAGACGGCAGGTAAGGTTAAAAAAAAAAAATGAATGCTCAAATAAGAATTTTGGATAAAAAGTAATTTTTCAAACTGAAAATTTCTGGTCTTTAGATTCCTTAAAATATTCCACGTGAAGATGACACAAAACACTGTGATCACATAGATCCTCTATTCATATAAAAAGGTACAGAAATATAACACTTGTTAGGGTATCACTCATTCCATTGTCTAACAAGATGAATTCCTCTCAGCTTATGTTTGGGGAAAGGGGTTTGCGGTATTTGCACTGGATCCAAACTCGATACATTGTCAGCTGTTTCCCTCGGTTTACTTGGAGTCGATGATCCACCATGTTCTGAACTTTTTCCAATCCAGCAGTAGTAAACAGTGTATCTAGTTCATCTGGTTAAGGAAAGATAACATTGGCAAAATTGTTCAACAGAAAAACATTCAGTACATCATACCTCATATTAACATAAACTCTTATGATGAAATACTTGCTCTTCCTTCCACAAATACAAACATTCTAAGTCAGTGGTCACCAAAAGTTTGGATTGTGCCTTCCATTATAGCTTATTTACAAATTAAACATATGTAATACTGCAGTGTTAACTTAAAAAAGGATGAAAGACAATATAATGCTTGACTTCAGTGGCAAGAGGGAGCCCCTATAATAGGGGAACGACAGGGTCAGATCTACCTTTTAGGAAAGTCACTTTGGCAGCTAGGTGGATGATAGCTTAGAGAGGGGAGAACCTAGAGGCGAAGAAACCAATTAGGAGGTTACTGCAAAGGATAAGGTGATAGGTAGTGAGGACTAAACTAGGGCTATGGTTATATGAATAGTGAGAATAGGACAGGTGAGAGAAGAGTAGTAAACAAGAGTGGTGGAACTGTAAGTCAGGAAGATCTAGTTCCTAGTTCATTTCAAATGCTACCTATGTGACTAGAAAAGTCATGTACCCTTTTTGTGTCTCAGAGCCCTCATCTGTAATATTAGGAGACTGGATTCAATGATCTCTAAGGTCCATTCTAGCTCTTTACTGATAGTTCTTTGTGGAGCCAGAAATGATAATATTTGGATGATGATTGGATATGTGGGATGAGAGAGTCAAGAGTTGGAATTTGTTCTGAACCTGAGTGACTAAAAGGATAGTGGGTCCTTAATGCTATTAGGGCAGTTTGGAAGAGAAGCATGCCAGACATAGTCAGGGTACAATGTCCTTTCTCCTTATCTCCCTTCATTCCTCCAACTTAAGTTGACCCAGCCTCAAGGGGCTGCTAGGCAGGAAGAACAATATGCCTGCTCACACATGAAGAGGCCAAACTGGGAAAAGGGTAGATGTGGCTTTTTAAAAACAAGCTCCACAATGTGTTATCCTGAAGAGGGTGGGATGCTACCCATCTTGCCCATATATACCCATCTTAAACTATAGTCTCCACTTTGGAGACTACTGCACTAAGTTTATCCTTATTTGGCTGAAATTAGAACTCTGAAAATATGTAAAACTATGAGTAAACACAAGGGCAGCGGGGTGGCTCAGTGGATTGAGAGCCAGGCCTTGAGACGGGAAGTCCAGGGTTCAAATATGGCCTCAGACACTTCCTAGTTGTGTGACCCTGGGCAAGTCACTTCACCCCCATTGCCTAGCCCATACCACTCTTCTGCCTTAGAACCAATACACATTATTGATTCTGAGAGGGAAGGTAAGGGTTAAAAAAAAGCCAAAAAACCATGAGTAAACTCTAAAAATGTGCAAATCTTGTATAAATGCATCTGCTGTGATTATAGTAAAGTAAATCTTTATGTGGGTAGAGAAAACAGAGCAACCAAAAGGGGGAAAAGACAGTTAGAGAGAAGGAAAAATTAGATAAGAGGAACAAGTTTTTTTAAAAGGTCTAGAAGAAGGAGCTGAAGTGGAACTGTTTGAAAGTTGAGGGTATGCATTGGTGAGGAATTCAGAACACTGTCATTGCAGAATATAGGAGCTGTAGCCCAGGAGCCTACCTTAACCAAAAGCCTGGGACCAAGAGGGATAAATAGGCCGAAGAGACAGTTTTCAGACATGTTGGAACCAGAAAAATCAAACAGATATGCCTATTTCAATTCAATTTAGCAAAGATTTATTAAATGACTACTATTTGCACTGTGCTAAGTAATAGATACAAGGACAGAGAGAACAATCTCTGCCCAGGAAGAGCTTACATTCTACCTGAGGTTGAATCAATTAAACAGGTAGGTACATACAATGTAACAATGAGAAGGAAGAGAATCCTAACAGGGGAATAAGAAAGTTTTTTCATAAAAGGTGGCAATAAACAAATGATTCATGAGATGTAGTGCCAAGCAGAATCTGCAATTATAGCATACAAATCAATGTCGTCACTTTAACTGTCTAATACTGCAACAAAAGTAGTTATTTATATCCCAAAAGGCTGAAAGAAAGTTATAATGTGCTATGAAGGACCTGGCATGTGGAATGGGAAGGTTAGGGTTAAATTCCAAGGTTCAAGTTTAAAGAAAATTCTCCATGTTTCCTTAGCTGGTGGTGACAGGAGAGACCCGTGGCAAACATGGTAAAACTCCAATTTAAAGGTATTTTACTGAGGAAGTACTAGGCTTTGAATGCTTTCACTATATTTATGTGAGTGTCCCTATAAAAGCATATCTTTTTTAAGTAGGGAAAAATACAGCAGAGTAGGATTTATGAGGCCATTGGAGTCTGATAGGTCAAAGTACACGAAGGGGTCTCTGTGAAGAGTCATACTTCTAAAAGCAGGAAAGAGACCTTGAGATCTCGTAGATAAGGAAATTGATGCAAGTCGATGCAGGTGGAAGGAGGAAAAGTTTTTTCTGGCCATTTGGAGGACATAGTTGCTGAGTTTCTGACTATATCATGTCCCATGACAGGCTGCTTGTGCATTATCTTTCAGCTTAGGGTTAGGGAGCTGTCAAACTTTGTAAAAGGAGAAGGCAATGGAGGGAGTTAGCTGCTGTTTTGTGTCCTCCTCCATCTTGATTTTCTAGGGCACTGATAAAACATTTGGGGGAAAGGGAATGACTTGAGACAGAAGGCTGAAGTAGAAATAAAAATTTCTTAGAATGGTAGTAGGGTTAAATGTTGACATCTCATTCCATTACTGCAACCACTTCATTAACTATGGGTTAAGGATGGCTGAGAAGTTCTGGGGAGCATGAAATATGCAAACCTAAAATTGTAGCCTTGAAAAAAGAGATACTTCATTATTGCTCAGGTAATAACTTAAAAAAAAATAGATGCCTATGATCACAGGGCATCATGTTAGCTAATACAATGGGAATCGAGTGATCCCCATTGTATTAGCTAGAGTGATTTCTTAATAAAATTAAGAAAAATCAATAATTTGAGGGCCCAAAGCATGACTGATTAATACCTGTTGGTGATACAGGGTATATGTGTGGAGAAAGGGATGGTGAGAGCAAAAGGGAAGAAGTGTATAAATAGGAGGAAGGGGTTACGTAGGAAAGGGAAGACTGAGTAGAAAACAAGAAAAGATGAGTCTGAGGAAAAAGAATGAATTGATGGTGGTAGGAGGAGCACATAAAGCTGCTTAGGATGACATTTATTAATAACAGTGGCACAGAATGCTTCACTTTGGCTCTAGAATGTTATTCTACTAGAAAAGATCTGTCAGCATACATATTGGTCTCTTCTGCTTTGAGTTTCTGGGTCATTAAATAATTCTAAAAGTTAAGGTGTCCTTTTTGGGAATATTTGCAGAGAATATGAGGTCTTTGTAAACCAAGAGATTAAAAGAATCTTATGTATGACAGAGTAAAGTTGAAGACATGCCATACCTTGTGTAAAGAAGTAAACTCTGGTACCATCACCTCTCACATAAAAATTTTCAGACAAACACTGACCTGTGGAAAAGATTGATATGTTGAAAAGGTCATTTAGCAAATGTTACTCTTTTCTATGAAGATACTTGATTATTAATAAATATGCAAGAAGGTATTTTTCCTAGGCAGAGAATATCATTCTTTTTTTGACTACACAGAGTATTCCAAAGCCCCTGCTATCTTTGCCCTACAAAGACAAAGACTGACTCTAGAATAGAACAAACCAGTAGATATAACTTTTTTAAGTGTACAAAAATACCTGTTTTGAATCGGAGCTGAGCCAAGTCATAACGGCCATAATCTCGCAAGAGAATCATCCCTCCAGGTTTCAGAAGATAGCTTAGTCGGGTAATGGCATTCTGCATCCTGGGAGAATGAAGGCCCGAAGAGGAAGAAGAAAAGGAAAGAAGGAAGGAAATAAAGAAAATTAAGTTCTCTCTCATGATGGGCTATTCTCTTCATTCAACACTTTAAAAATTATAGTAAAACTCCTTAATAACAGTGGCATAGGAAGCATTCTGTGGTTTTAGCTTTTGTCCCTGATCTAGTCAGAATTCTCTGGTTGCAAATGCTTCCCAAACACACCTGTGGAACCAGGAAACATGAAAGATGTTAGAGGGTAACTAAATACTTTCCTAGCATCACACTCACTTTGGTTTTTCTGATTACTTACATCTTTTTTTTCCCCATGCTTACATGATTCATGTTCTCTCCGTTTCCTCTTTCCTCCCCCCTCCCAGAGCTGACAAACAATTCCACTGGGTTATACATGTATTATCACTCAAAACCTATTTCCATATTATTCATTTTTGTAATAGAGTAATCTTTTAAGTCCCAAACCCCAAATCTTATATCCATATATAAACAAGTGATAAAGCCTATGCTTTTCTCCTGCATTTCTATTTCCAGTTCTTTCTCTAGAAGGGGACAGCCTTCTTTCTCATAAGTCCCTTGGAATTGTCCTAGATGACTGCATCGTTATTAGTAGCAAAGTCTATTACATTTGATCGTCCCACAATGTTTCAGTGACTGTGTATAATGTCCTTCTGGTTCTGCTTATGTCACTCTGTATCAGTTCATGGAGGTCTTTCCAGTTCTTACAGAAATCAAGCAGTCCATCATTCCTTATAGCACAATAGTATTCCATCACCGTCATATACCACAATTTGTTTAGCCATTCCCCAGTTGAGGGATATTCCCTCATTTTCCAATTTTTTGCCACCACAAAAAAAGCAGCTACAAATATTTTTGTACAAACAGGTCCATTCACCATTAAAAAAAATCTCTTTGGGGTACCAACCTAGTAGTGGTATTGTTGGTTCAAAGTGCATGCATTCTTTTAAAGCCCTTGGAGCATAATTCCAAATTGCCTTCCAGAATGGTTGATGATTACTTATGTCTTGAACTACATAACCTTGATTACTGATCTCTTAATTTGACCTCTGAGGCCTCCATGTTATAATTTATCTTGATTAACTCTTTGTTTCCTAAGTTTCTGGCTTGCCACCAAGAATGCCAATCTTCTTACCTTCTACTGTTATACTTGACATTTAGACCCATGATATACATTTAACCATTATTAACTACAAATTCCTTGGCCTCTTCTGGTTTGAAAGATTTCTAAAACTTGAAACGACCATCCCAGTGCAACTATCAATAATATGGAAATAGGTCTTGATTGATGACACATGTTAAAACCAGTGGAAATGCGTATTGGCTCACCATCACAGTTCTACTGCAGTTTTCCAAAGGGATAAAATGAGAAAATTTAATGCTATCTAATCAGTTTAAGCTTCAATCCAAAATTAATGCTTTGATAAAGAGAAATTAAATTAATTTAAAATATCTAAAGTTCAATTGTAGAGTACCTAAGAGATCAGGAAATGCTACTCTTTGAGGTTAAAATTTTTAAGAAACCATAAAGAATGAAAGAAATGAACTATCTACAAGAAATAATTCCCCCAACAGTAAAGTTTGGAGGTATGTAAATGAGATTAGGATTAGGGTTTAGAAAGCAGCCAAAATATGATACAATCAAGGGGAAACTATATACACTTAGAAGTGAAAGTCCTCCATTACACTGTTATGATCATAATGAATCTGGAGTAGAGTGGTCAGTTCTGGGTGTCACATATTAGGAAGGATATTGAAAGGTCCTGAATTGATGCCATAGAAAGACTGGATGAAGGAACTGGTGATATTTAGCCTGGACAAGACTCGGAGGAAACACGGCACCTGTTTTTAAGCAGCACTTACTCTCTCCTATGTACCTTCTGCTGAGGAGCTCACATCTTTCACCAAAAGAAACTGATGCTATTCACTGAGAGATCCCTGTTCTCTCTTTCACATTTCCCTTAATATTGTCCCTCATCATCTCTTCCTTTAGTCTTTTTTAAAAAAACTTTACCTTCAGTCTTAGAATCAATATTGTGTATTGGTTCCAAGGCAGAGAGGTAGTAAGGGTTAGGCAAAGGGAGTTAAGTGACTTGCCCAGGTTCATACAGCTGGGAAGTATCTGAGGCCACATTTGAACCCAGGACTTCCTTCTCCTAGCCAAGGACATCCCCTCAACATGTTCACTTAACCCCATCATGTTTCATCTTCACCATTAGATTGTACATCCCATAATCAACAACAAGTACTGGCTCTTTCTCTGATGCATATAAACATGTCCATATTTTTTTTTTCTTAAAAAAAAAAAAAAATCCTTACTAGATCCTGCTAGCTATTGTCCTGTATCTCTTTTCCTCTTCTAAGGAAAAGTCCTTGAAAAAGGCACCTAGAGTCAATGTGGTGTCTTCACTTCCCTCTGCAATCTGGCCAAGATCAAATTCAACTATACCCAACATCTTCAAAGTTATCGGTAATCTCTTATTTGCCAGATCTGAACAGCTTTTCTCAGTTCTCATCCTTCTTGGCCTATTTGCATACTTAACATTATTGATCCCCTCCTCTCTAGGTTTCTATGGCACCGTTCTCTCCTGATTTTCCTTCTGTCAATTTCTCTGCTGGTTCTTCTTTCATGCAAAGCCAACTGTGGGTGTCCTTAAGGTCCTCTCTTCTCTTTTCCCTCTATACTTTCTTATCTGGTAATCTCTTCAGCTCCATAGATTTAATTATCATCTCTATGAAGATAATTTTTAGATCCATTGAACCATTTCTACATTTCTTTCCAGAGCTATAGTCCCATGTCAGCAAATATCTATTGGTTGTGGAGAACTAGATATATGCATCCCAAATTCAAAATGTCCAACACTGAAATCATTTCTTCCTCCTCCAATCCATTCTCCTTTTCATCTTTCCTATTATTAGTGAAGACATGATCATCCTTCCAGTGACCTAAGTTCACAACTTTGGTATCACCTCCTGGATACTGTACTATGGTGATCAGAACTTGCCAAAATTCTTCACCTGAGCATAAATTCCTATCATCCCTTATCTTCCTATACCTTCTCCCAAGCCTATATACTTCATCCTCCATCTTTCAGAGGTTTCTCAGGCCATTACTCCTGCTCCTCTTTTCTTCCAGTCCACGATGAAATGGCTCTTCTCTTTACACATACTTTTGATCCTACTTCATCCCATCTTCTTTAGTATATTGTCTTTTCAATCTTTACTGGTTTTGTACCTGCTGTCTTCAAACACGGTCAAGTCCTCTCCATTCTTAAAAAAAGATCATCACTATACCATCCTACAAGCTTTCATCCTAAAACTCCTCTCCCCCTTTCAGCCAAACTTCTTGAAAAAGCTTTCCACATTTGTTGCCTCTACTTCCTCTCTTCATTTCTTAGCCTTTTTGCAATATGGCTTCTGGATTGAATGACATAATTCTCTCCAAAGTTAACAATGACCTTTAAATCGCTAAATCTGGTTGCCTTTTCTCAGGTCTCATCCTTTTTGATCTCTGAGACTTTGCTATCATGTTGGATACTCTATTCTCAAATGGTTTTCCTTTTACCTGTATAGACCATACCTCAGTCTACTCTGCTTGCCTCATGATCCATATCATTCTCCCTAAAAGTGGGTATACCTCGAAGCTGCCATTTCTCTACACTGTCTTGGTGATCTCATTAATTACTATAATTTAAATTGTCATCGCCATGCAGATGATTCAAAAATTTATATATCCAACTTCAGTGAGTTTCAGTCTCACATCAATAGATTACTGTACATTTCAAACTGGATGCTCCAGAGACATCTTAAACTTGAGATGCTTAATATTTCTTTCTCCTCAAACTCACCCCTTTTCTACATCTCCTATTTTCTTTTGAAGTCACCATCATTCTTTCATTCTTCTAGTTATGTTACTCTAGAATATTTTTGTTCACTGAACCATAAAACCAAAGAATTACCGAATCCTGAGGTTTTTTTTTTCTTCCATCTTTATTATGTCATTATCCTCTCCCTACTCATATAGTTATACCTTAGTTCAGGTCACTATCTCTAGTGGACTATGGCAAGGGTCTAATTGGCATCCAGTCCATCTTCTGCAGATCTCACCACATGGCTTCCCTACCAAATAAAAGGCAGTAATTATTAATTCTAGTTCTTCCATTTGGCTTTTAAGAGCCTTTGCAATCTGGCTCAAAATTATCTTTCCAGCTTCATTATTCTATCTTTCTCACAGCTCTTTTTCTTATCTCTTTTCATACCTCTTATGCCTGGAATAAACTTTCTCCTTGAATCTACCTCATGGAATCCCTCACTAGTTTCAAGACTCAGCTCAAGTATTAACTTCTATACAATTACTTTTCCAATCCCCTGAGACCCTAGTGCCCCACCCCTAACTACCTTATATTTCACTGCCCTATATTTATGTTGTCTGTACTTATGTAGATATACGTGTTATCTCCTCTGACTGACTATAAACTTCTTAAGCTCATGCACTGTTTCTTTTTTTTTTTATTTTTAATCTGCAGTGCATAGCATAGCATCTGGCCTAAAGGTGAACTTGAGACTAAAAACACAAGCTAGAAAGGATTCCATTTCATTATTCCAAATAATCCATAAGTGTTCAAAAAAAAACATGACTATAATAATCAGTTATCTAAACCTGAACTGGCAAGTATTTAGTTTTACCTATATTACTTGGATTGCCCTTTGGGGGCAATTCTTATTAACCAGGAGAACGGACCAGATTTTTAAAAAAAAAAGGCCTGGATAAGCCTTAAATAACAGACGTGAATGTATTTTGTGTACATAATCAAAGAACATGATTTAAAAGAAATCTGGGAATTCTCTTTTTGGACAGTATATTAAAAGCTTGAACCTAGAAGTCAAACTGATACAACCAAAATATACTGACCATTTTTTCAGCAAATAATATCTGTGATTGGAGACATACAGGTAGACAGCATAACAGAAGGCACAACCCATAAAGCAATCTATAGTTTGCTTTAAAATAACCAATAACTTGAGTATAGTTCTCCATCTAACTACTCTATTAGAATTTTAAAATAATGTGACTTTTAGTTTCATAGACAAACAAGACAACTTAGAAATTTTATTGTAGTATTTTTAGCATAAAAATCTAGGGCTCCGAGTTGAGGGATTTATGATAATAATAGCTAACACTTAAATATTGCACTTTTAAAGATTTGCAAATCTACTTTACATATTACAGTTTGCAACTTTCCTCATCAGTTTCAATATATTGCAGGTTAGTATAAGAAATTAAATTGGAATTTTTTTGGAGTTTTGTGGAAGCCACAGTTGACACACAAAGGCCAGTGGACTACAGAAAAAGTTCAGCAACTCAGAATATATAGACTATGCACAAATACTTAACCCAAATTTTGTAATACAGTTCTATAAACTTCCCATAAGAGAAAAAGAAAAAAATTCAGACTTCTTTTCTGATACAAAGGCCAAAAAATTTTATATGGACTTTCCAGACTGCAGGCATGTTGTGTCCTTAACCCCTGTGAATGTGGAAGGAATACCTGTATTTCATTTGACCCTAAAAATAACCATTATGAGGTAGGTACTAATATTATCTCCATTTTTACAGATGAGCAAATTGAGGCTGAGAAGTTAAACAATTTACTCTGGATCACAAGCTAGTAAATGTATGAGGCATTTCAACTCAGATCTTCCTGACTCCAAGTTTGATATTCTATCTTTAACAATGGTTAGCTGCTTGATTTATTTATTTTTTTAAAAGTCTATGTAGGTAAAAAAAACACTATAAACTTCTTTTTTACAAATAGGTTTTTATTTTTTAATTACATTTAAGGAGAAAAAATATAATTAAATTAAAATTACAAAGATCCTCAACAGGCCAATTCTTTGTAATATTTTTTTTTAAACCCTTGCCTTCCATCTTGGAGTCAATACTATGTATTGGCTCTAAAGAAGAAGAATGCTAAGGGCTAGGCCAGTGGTTTCCAAACTTTTGTGGCCTACCGCCTCCTTTCCAGAAAAAATATTACTTATTATCACATATTATCACCGCCCCCAAATGCACCTGTGGAGCGCTGCAGCACTCACCAGGGGGCAGTGGCGCCCACTTTGGGAATCCCTGGGCTAGGCAATGGGGGTTAAGTGACTTGTCCAGGGTCACACAGCTAGGAAGTGTCTGAGGCCAGATTTGAACCCAGGCCCTCCCATCTCTAGGCCTGGCTGTCTATCTATTGAGCCGCTCAGCTGCCCCCTCCTTGTAATATTTTAAAGCATATTAAGATACAGAGACGTAGATGGCATAGTTGAGAGCTGACCTCTTGGGAAGAAAATTCAATTAAAAAACCTTGAATGTTATACAAGTGTATGCACCAGGTACCTACAATAGGTGTTAGGCATTCAAAGACAAAAGTCAAAACAGCTTCTGACCTCAAACAATTTGCATTCTGTTTTGGACAAACATACTACATGCAATTAAGCAAGGAAATGATATGGTCAAACCAGTGCTTTAGAATATATGAACAGGAGGGACATTGGAGGCATGGAAACTGATGGTAGATTTAATCCCTCTGACAAGTGAATAGATATAAGGCTGAGGAAGAAAGAAGAGACATCCAAGTTTGCAAATTTAGAAGGCTGTGGGAATAGTAGTGACCTCAACAGAAATAGGGAAGTTTTGACAAGTTAGGTCTTACATGCTTGTTGGTTATTTTAGTATTCAGTGGATAAGAAATAATGTTGCTGGACAAATGAATAGATAAGAGGGAAAAGAAACGAGATATTATGAGGTAAAATAAACAAGACAACTGAATGGATACGGGAGGTGGAAGAGACCAGAGAGTTGAGGATGACATGATTTTGAATCTGGATGACTAAGGGCATCCCAGATGGAAATGGGGATGTTAGGAAGATGGAAGCTTTAGGAGGAAAAACATAACGAGCTCTGTTCAAGTTCTCTATAACATACTAATTATGGGCATGTCACCACCCCAGGGCAATCCTCAAAAACCTTATGTAAGATACAGAGAAGTTGCTGATCTGCAATTGTGGTTTCCACACTCACCTCCAACACTGACAAAATCACAATGCCAGACCAAAAACTTAAGAAATTTCTTAACCATATGTCCAACAAAATATTGAGCTCAAAGGTATATCATTAGGAGATAATTTTATATTATTTTCCTCTGTCTCTGACTAGGTCTGCCTGAGCCCTGAAAATATCCTAAACAAGTAGCTGAACTCCAGAAGCAGAGATTTTATTTATGGCACTTTAAGTACCTTGCCATCTTTGCAATATCATGTTTTCCAAGTGATTATGTTCACAAGTGCCATTAGTCAAAAATGCCACATGACTTACTATATAACCTATAGTAATCTACTCCACAAATTTAGTCTGAAAAGCCACTACTCAAAAATTGCTGAATTAAAAGTTAGTGGGTAGTAAGGGAGCCATATAGCCTATGAAAAAAGGCATATGAAAAACTGACTTATTTTCTAATATAAAAAAGGTAGTCAAGTTAGTTTTTCTCCCTTCATTTGTTCTCACGGACAGAGATGACTTTCAAATTTATATAACTAGCTCTACCTGGATGTTCTGCCAGTACCTTACTCACAATGTCCAAAATAAATTTGAACTTTTCCCTAAAATTGTTCCTTCTCTAAACTTTCCCATTTTTGTTGAGGGCACTACTATTCCCACAGCCTTCTAAATTTGCAAACTTAGAATTATCCTTGTCTCTTCTTTCTTATTCAATCTTTATATCTAATAAATTGCCAGAGATTAAATCCACCATCTTTACAAAATGGGACTGAGAATTAAGGAGGTTAATATTGCAAGGGTCTGATTCATGGCATTTATCTTAAGAATGTGTAGACAGGGGGCAGCTGGGTAGCTCAGTGGATTGAGAGTCAGGCCTAGAGACAGGAGATCCTAGGTTTGACTCTAGCCTCAGACACTTCCCAGCTGTGTGACCCTGGGCAAGTCACTTGACCCCCTGCCCACCCTTACCACTCTTCCACAAAGAGCCAATACACAGAAGTTAAGGGTTTAAAAAAAAAAAAAAGAAAAAAAAGAATGTGTAGATAGATCCCCTAAAAAGCTGTTTCAGCCATTCTTTTCTCTGTTCTTTGCAGATTAAAAATAAACAAAACTTTTACCTTCTGTCTTAGAATCCATGATAGGTATCTAGTCCAAGGTAGAGAAGTGGTAAGAGCTAGGCAACTGCAGTTAAATGACTTGCCCAGGGTCACACAGCTAGGAAGTATCTGAGGTTAGATTTGAACCCAAGATCTCTCTAGGTCTGGCTCTATTCACCGGGCCACCTTACCTGTCCCTCTTAGCAGATGTTTTGTTTCCTATTTGACCAAGAAAATGGAGACCATCCACTGTGAGGTTCCTCACTTTCTCATATCTCAATATCTCTCTTGGCCTATCTCATACCCCTTTATATTTATTGTGGAGGGAAAGATGGTACCCCTCCTTCTGAATGCCAGCCTCTAAACATGTGCCCTCAATACTACCTTCTTTAGGAGCTTACTCTACCAATCATTCTTATCTTTAAGCCTTTCCCTCTCTATTGGCTCTTTTCCTACTGCCTAAAAAATGCTTGAATCTGTATCAAATTTTAAAAACTTGACCTTGTCATCCACTCTGGCTCTCATCCAAATTATCACCTCCTGTCACTTCCAAAATCCTAGAAAGAAATACTTACACTTCCTTTTTTCACTTCCTCAGCTTAACTTCCCAACTCTCTTCGATCTGGCTTCTGACCCAACCACACTAATGAAATCTCTTTCTTCCAAGTTACCAACAACTTCTCCAATGCTACATCTGATGGGTTTTTTGTAGTCCTTATCTGACTTAACATTTATAATTCTTCAGACTGCTGACCACTCTCTTCAGGGATATTTTTTCCTCTCCTGGCTTATATGAACACTGCTCTCTAGGGTCCTTCTACCTGACTGTTCCTTCTTAGTATCCTCTCTGGGAAAATCATTCATTTGATCTTCTACTCTGTCCCTGGTTCCCTCCCCCATTCTTTCTTCCTTCAATTGTTCCCAAGGGTTCAGTTGCCATCTTTCTATCAATGATTCCTAAATTTACATATCTAGTTCTACTGTATACTTTGGCAGTATTCTACCCACTATGTTTAAAATGGAATTTATTTTCCTCCTAAATGTGTTCCTCATTCCCATTTCTGTTAAGGATTCTACCATTTTCCTAGTCTTCTAAATTTGCAAACTTGCCATTTTGTCTCTTCTTTTTTCCTTGACTGTTGTATTCAATTGGTCATTCTGACTCTACCTTATCTCATACCCAACCCCTACTGTCTGTTCAAAACAGTAATCATTCAAGTTCAAAACCATGTTATCTCTTACCTAGAATACTATCATGCCCTCCTAAATGCCCTATTTCTAAATTTTCCCTTCTTTTCTAAACCAATAGCCAACAAAATAATCTTCCTAATGTAGAGGTCTGACCATGCTATTTCCCTGCTCAGAAATATGAAATGGCCCTCCAGTGCCAATAGGATTCAAACTCATTCTGGCTTTTAGGACCCTCCAATGGCTCTCACCTGCCTTTTTAGCTTTATGTTATATGAATCCTCTTACAAACCTTATGTTCTGAACCAAACTGGACTTTTAGTTGATGTTCCCTGAACTAAACACTTCTTTCTACCTCTGTGTCTTCCAAGCTGTCTTATATAATGGGCTGAACCTTCTCCTCATTTTTACCTTTTAGGATACTTATCTTCCTCAAGATTTAGCTCAGGTACCTTCCTCTAGGGAAATTCCTTCCTTGATCACTGAGGTTATTAGTGCTTAATCTCTTGGATTTTCCTCATTTGCTGTACTATCATCAATCCCACCCTCCTGTCCAAGTGAGACATAGGCTGCTTATGGGAAGAGACTTTAAAAAAATTCCACTCAATTAAAAAAGCACTTATTAAGTATATCTAGTACAGTACCTTGTACTCAGTAGGTACTTAATATCCACTCAATTGCTGAAGATGAATTTGATTGATGGCCAAGTTTAGCCCTAGGGAAAAATTATGAAGAAAGGTTGATGCCTTCCCATTTATCCTATTTTATTCCTGAAAACTTCCCCTCTAACTACTCATCCTACTCTGTCTTCTATTAACTAATAATCAAGAGAATTAGGTTACTATAGTAGAATGAAACCATTTTGGGGGAAAGGGAAAATGTTATGTATTCAGAAGGTAGGTCAGAGGTAGAGGGGTTAGAGGAATTATGAAAAGGACTTGAGGGTATACATAGAATCCACTCTAGCATTAGTCCCACCTTTTTACTTTGCTGGCAGCGGAGATTCAGAGGAATCTTCTGCTAATTAGGGTGCCTCTGACCACATACTTGCCAAAGGAATTGATCAAGTTGACTCATACCAAAGAAGCTTCTTTTGAAAAGGGAGGATATGTGTATGTGTGAAAGAGAATGAACAAGTGAATGTTAAGGAGTGGGAGCGAGGGGAAGAAACAAATCTATATGAAGGGCTGTTATGGAAAAGACACTGGTCATCAATATCTCATTTCTGTAGATGACTGAATAGGGTAACTGTGATTAAGCCATTTTGAGAGTTTAATGAAATGATATCTAACTGATGTAGGTAACTCCGTTTCTCCACTTTCTCCACTGGTAACAACTCTGCAATTTGAAGTTTCAAGAGAGTTATTTGGGTCACTGATAGGTTAAGCACCTTGCCAAGTCTGAGTATCACATGGTCAGCTTGCACTGAGAAGACAGACATGATCCTGGATCTTCCTGACTCTAAGGCTAGTTTTCTATTCACTATGCCACACACTATTTCTAAAGGTATACGATGATAATGGATCCTATTTAGATAGCCCTACAAATTGCTTTATTCATATGCTTAATATGATTGATGATAGCAAAAGGCAAAGTTTTAAGGACTGAATTATAAAGAATGCACACTTTAGGGGCTTTGCTGCTTCCTCCACGATTCCAGGGGCAGCTAGAAGAGACAAAGGACAATTGCTAAGAAATGCTCGTTGCCTCTACAGATAACATGTGATTTATTTTCAATCGAGAGGCTCAAATATGCTAAGTTTTCTACAAATGACATGATCACTGAGCATTTTTTCTTTGTGACCCACCAAAAAATTTATTATTTCAGAAAGATCTAAGACTTACTTGTCTGGGACAATTGATGAAAGGACAAAGATGAGAATAATGATATCAAGACTCTCTCTGGGCATCGGGTAACTCTTTTCCTCATCACACAGATCATGAACGAAGGCATAACATCGAGAAGGATCATACTCTGAATTTGTCTGTAGCAACATTTTCAAAAGGGACAAAAAAGTTGGAAATGTTAATAATAATCTCAAGAAATATATCTTGTAGGAAATGCAACAATAATCTGCTGAAAGACTGTTTTAATGCTTATGTGGATAGGGAGTAGATCTATGGTTTCATTGGTAAAGGTAACTCCTAGGCGAGTAGACTACCAACTAAGGCAGACCAGCATTTTCTCTGCAAATTACAGTATTAAGAGTGTGGTCTAGAACACAGTTAAGTGATTTGCTGAGGGTCACAGAACAAATACACTTGGGAGGAGAGACTTGAACTTAATTAAGTCTTTCTAGTTTGAAGGCTGGCCCTCTACTGGGCCATGCTGTCTCTCTCTAAGGCTTAGAAGAAGTGTTTTGTTTGCAACTTATGGAACTTAGTAAGGTATAGGCTAAGTATGAAATTAATTGAAATTACATGAAATTAAATGAAAATTGGGAATCCCCAAACTAAATCCCTTTAGCACCATAATCTGATCATTTAAGCCAATGCTGCACTTGACACAACAGGAAGTGAGAGCTGGAAAAAAAAGATGATTACTCAATAAAAGAAACAGTGCGAGGGTCCAACACACACAGGTCTAGGGGTCTGTTGGAGGATGACAGCATCAACCAAATGAATTGAGAGACAGTCAGAGTTTCAGCCAGGCATCACAGAGACTACTCTGATCGGGCTGGGGCTGTCTTTATTTTTATATGCTTCAAAGATTATACATAAGGTTGGCATGGAATTTCATTTTCGACATACATCTTTTCTTGGAGATAATGAATAAGTCATACATTAACTTTTACTAAATTACAAAATTGTTCAATGTTCCATAATTATTCTATTTTCTTTGATTAAACAAGAGATGCAAAGCTTTGCAGGAAATGTTCTCATCACAAAGACAGCTGGTAATTGGGTCAGAAATTATTCTTCCACCCATCTGTGAGGTACAGGACATGTGTTTCAGCTAAGAATAATGGTTCTTTACATTTTATTAATTAAGCTAAGAATGGTTATTCTCTTTATTCTAATTCATTACACAATTAATCAATAGTTATTCATTACACTAACCAATTACACAATTAATCAGACTTCAAAAATACAATTATCATAACCCAGTCCAAATATTATTCCAATAACAGCCTTTCATTTTTCAATATTTTTCAAAGGTAAGTTTAACATGTTCTCTAGGCCATGGGGTTAATAAAACAGTCCAGTGTAATAGAACGTGTCAGCCTTAACTTGGAAAGTAACTTTTCATCCATTGTCCTCCCTATTTTAGCATTCTGGTTCAGGGATCAGAGGGAGCTTGGAAACAGTCCTGGCCTGTTATTAAGCCAGCTCCTGTACATGGAAGTGAAAAATCCAAGAACAGTTTTGTTGGGGTTTTAGAATCTTTAGCATTAACTCACTATCTACTGGGTTGTTATGAAGTAACTTTTAGGGGAATTTCTGTATCATTACATGTAAGAGTGGGATTTTCCTGGGAGTCTATAGAGGCTGTAGGCAGCCTTCAGCTATTCTTCTGTATCTCCCTGGGACTGAGTAGTGTTATTGATCATTATAATTACAATAATAGAGTGTATTAGTAAGAGAGTGGTCACACAGGGGAATCTGAGTAGGTATTTCCATCCTCCCTAGGATTCCCACCTGCGACCATGTCAGACATGGTGGGTTTGATAACTCCTGGCAAAACAGGACACATATTTCTTAGGATACTAAGAATACACATGAAAACATTCAAGGTTAAAAAAGGTTGACTTGTTCTTAGTCTTTTAAATGTTTCTACCATAATATTCACTAAGAAAATCATCTTCTATATAGCAAATATAGTTATTTAACTGTCAAAGAAAGTTAAGGCACCTTTTATTACTAGACTGTATTATTCACCTGTAAACTTTTTTTTTTTTTTAAGCCCTCACCTTCTATCCTAGTATCAATTCTAAGACAGAAGAGTGGCAAGGGCTAAACAACTGGGGTTAAGAGACTTGCCCAGGGTCACCAAGTTAGGAAGTGTCTGAGGCCAGACCTGAACCCAGGTGGTCCTCCTTATTCTAGGCCTGGTGTTCTATCCCTTGTGCTAACTACCTGCCTCAACTATAGACTCTTGAAGACAGGGACTATACTTATTTATTTTTGTATCTCTCTCATGAGTATTGAATATAATAGGTACTCCTAATAAAATTTTATTAGGTTAAATAAACCCAAATCACCAAATTTTAGAGACAGATATATAGAGAGCATTTGGTCCAAACCCTACCTTTCTGAGTGAAGGAAACTAAAACTCAGATAGGCTGGCACAAAGTAAGTGCTTACTAAATGTTTATTCATTCAATGATCCAAGTTACACAGTGAGTTGGTTAATAGCAGAGATAGTCATGTTCTTTTTATGGCAAAACATTCTGGTCTTTAGCAAATGAGGGTTCTAAACTACTATGAAAGGAGTTAAGCAGATATTTATTTTAGAAAGAACAATAAAACCCTTTTTATTTTTAAGCCTTAATATAAAGAGAACATAGCAAAGTATTTAACAGATTTATCTGTTCCCTAAGAGCAGGTAAAAATTGCTGACATATCCTACTTACCTGGACAAGATCTATAGCTGTAGCAGAAAAGTCACAACAATATACAAAGAGTCCAGGGTCACTAAAATAAGCACAAGAAATAGAAGTGACATGTTTTTACTCTCAATTGCTAGAATGTTAGACATATTTCTAGCCAACACAGTGATGGTGAACCTTTTAGAGACAGAGTGCCATCCCCCACTCCTGCCCACCCAAGACTGCATGCTTTGTACCACCTGCCCTCCCCAGTCACCTTACCCCAAAAGGGAGGAAATGCTCCCATTAGGCTGGTGGGCAGAGGGGTGGTGAAGTGAAGAATGCCCTTGGGCAAGCATGGAGAGGGGGAGGAGAGTGGTCCAAGCATTCTGCTCCCCTCCAGCTCTGCTGCATGTAAGCTGCTCCCTTACCCCACAGGGGAGGGAGGAAACTCTCCCACTGGGCTACTGAGCAGAGAAACAGTTGAAGTGAAAAAAATGTCCTCAGGCACAGTGGAGAAAGGGAAGGGAGCAGCTCAGCCCAAGTCCCTCTGCTTTTCTAGTAACAAACTCTAATGGGCAATGGTGTGAGTGCCCACAGAGAGAGCTCTGCATGCTGTCTGTGGCACAGATGCCCCAAGTTTTCCATCACAGCAACAAACAATCATTAGTCAGAGATAGAAGAGTAACATAAAGTAGAAAAACTGGCTAAAATTTTCACTTATCCTTTTTCCCTTTCTAGAATTTTAAGAATCAATATATCTGATAGTATATAAACTACTCACTATCAATGCTATTATGTTCTATTCTGATTAAAATTCTTGTTTTATTTTAGGGTATTTGGTGAGGTATAGGCTAAATAAGAGGGTAAGGGAAAACACTTTAAATTTAGTGGAAATTTGGAATTCCCAAGCTAAACTCCTTTAGCATTTTAATCTGATTGTCTAACCCAATGCAGCATTTGATGCAACAGAAAGTGAGAGCTGAGGCCTTGGGTCTTGAAGGGCCATGTTAACTTATATGGTAGACACACTATCAGAGCAATTCTCTTTAGGATGTTTGTTCAAAATATTACATACCTATAACTTACTAGCTATTCTAAAGCAATCTTTTTATCACTTCACAACAGTTGCAACTCAATGAACAATTACAAAAAATCCATTTACTTAAATTTATAAAATGCTAACTGTTCAAACTCCTCATGCTCCAAAGGCATGAGAACTTAAATGTTCTGGGGTCTATATATACTTAAAATATTACAAATCATAATTAAATTATGATTCCTTGCTCTCTTATATTTGGTTACATCTAGTAAATTCTTAATATGGCTATATATTTCGTACTCATGCCCAAATGCTTGTTTTTTTTCCTGTAAAAACTTCTATCCTAGCTATATGGCAATAATTCAGTTTATCAATCTGATCTTGACTTGATGTCTTGGAGGGTAGTGGATGTCTATAATTTTCTTTGTTCAGCTAGTCCCTTTTTATTAAACACATAGTGAATGTAATTTAAAAAACAACTCAACAAACAAAAAACATCAGAATGCTAGTAGAATATGTTCCAGTCATGTCTGTTATTATAGAGAAGAGAGAATTATTTCTAGGAACTGGAGCACAGATAATATGTGAGACCTGACAGGACAGAAAATAAAAAACTGGAGGAAAGAAGGCTCACTCCTTATGGCAAATAGGGAAGGGGTAAAATAGGAAAGAATCTTTATCACCTCCACTTAAGGGACAGGATCATTAAGTTAGCTGTCTAGGATAAGAACTCCTCTGGAAGGTCTTGATTTGGGGAAAGGGTTTGTAAAAAATGATTTGACTACTATAAGCCTACCTATCTTATTTTACATATTTAAAAATGTATTTCTGAGAAGGGGTCCATTGGCTCCACTAGACAGCCAAAATGGACCTATGACACAAAAAAAGGTTTAGAACCTCTGCTCTAGAGGCATTAGATATTAAAATAATACTTTAATTTCTAGATTGGCTAAAACTACACGAGAGTATTAAAAATATACTCAGTTCCTAGCTCTTTGTTGTCACATTTTAACTTACTTGTTAGTATGTAAAATCGGAAAGACCGTGTTTCCCACACCACAGCCAACCTGCAGAAAGAAGTGTTATTCATAAAAAAGTTTCCAGTTATTTGCTTGATTTACCCAATACAGTTACAAAGTGCTTATAAAAAGTTGCTTTCTTTTTTTTCTCATCCCACCCTTTGACTTCTAGCAGATTTAATTACCATTTCTAAAAGGTGATTACTAAACTACAATTTGACCTTACTTTAGGCATGGAAAAGCAGACCTAAAGTACAACAGTATGCACTCTCTAAGCAAATGGAGCTTGTACAGAATAGAGTGAAGTTCTTTCACTTTATGGAACCAATAAGAGTTTTGTGCTATACAAAATTGGTTCTAAAACACTATTTTTCTAATAACTTTCATTACATAATCAGAAATATAGTCTGACAGAGAAAAAGCCTAAAAAATTAAATTGAAAATTTTTTGACAAGTATTTCTGGACTGTCCTGTGAACTGTTAGGTAATGGAAGTTCTTATACTACATAGACTCCTTCTTAATCCTAGAACCACACTTCAGTCACTGTTCAATTTTAGACTGAAGAAATTTCACCCATGCTTGGGGAATAGTTTTAAAATTAAGCTATTAAAGTTTTAATAGATTAAAATTCCACTAAGATAAAAAAAAAAGAAGAAAAGAAATCACACTAAAAAGTTTGGAAAACAAAATATATTTCTATATATTTGTCAGTAGTTTATGCCAGAGTGGAATTACTCTAAAATTTCAGTCTGGTCCTATCTAGAGAGTGATATGAGGATCAATCTAGAGTAGTCAGTCTGCTATTATCTGTAGTATACCAAGCACAATAAAACTTTCATTATTAAAAATTTTAAACCTGATGCATGAGTTACCTCTAGAATTCGGTAGGTAGATGAGGACCCAGGAAAACCATCAGTGTTTATATCCAGATGACAAGTATTCTGAATTGTCTCATCTGTGGGGTGCTTCTGCTCTTTATCATCAAGGCTATATGAAGAAGTCTTGTGCTGCTCTTGAGTATTAGATACTATTAATCCAAGTCCATTGCCAGAGTTTCTGTGTTCAATTATTTCATGGCCACTGTCTTTTAACAGCAAATTCTTTAGGTTGCTTTTGTTCTGGCTAGGAGTCAGTTCAGGAAATTCAGTAAAAAGCCAGTGTCTATCTTTGAAAAAACCATTTTCATGGATTTTGTAGAAGTTATTCCAGTATTTGTGTGCATTAACCTCATAGTCAACTATAAAAGAGATAAAGGCAATTAAATCTATCTTCCAAACATTTTATATCTAATTTAATTAATTTACTTATGGACATAAAAAAAGTCTCCCCAACATTGTTTCAATGATTAGATCCCCAAATTACTTCAGCTTTTTAAAAAAAACAGTTAAACTTTGGCTAAAAAGAAAAATGCTATTGTGAAATTTTAAAAAGTTACTGAATCAAAGGACAAGCAAGAATTAAGAGACAGTGAAAGCTATAGAGAAGGTACTTTTTCTTCAGGTGTCTGGCCTTAAGATTTGGTTTTCTATCCAATTACTAAATATATTAGCCAAAGGATATTGTACTGATATGTTTTTTCTCTATTCTACTCTTTTTTTCTTTACTTCGTTTCATTTCCATCTTTGAAGTAGAATTCTCTTAACCCATCTGACAGAACTTTTCCAGGGAAAAGCACTTACATTCAACTTCCTTCTGGGGGTTGCCATTAAATGCCAGCTCCAAAACAACATTCTATTATCCAACAAATTTAAAAGACTTCAAGGACTCTGATCAATGCACACAAACCATGACTAAAAATTAAGCACATAGGACAAATATTTTTGGACAAGGCCACTTGATTATCCATATTTGTTATGAGGATTTTTCCTTTGTTATTGTTCATTGGGGAAAGGGGATAGGGAAGAAATGTTCTTGATCCTATTTTCTAAGGATATTTCGATTTTAAATCTCTTCAGACTGGTACTCAAGTTAAAAAAAAAATACCCTTTTCCCTTAACTGGCTGGAACTTAAAGGCTTAATAAATAAAGGCCTGTTGGAGATTCCCCCACTTCAAAATCCAGGTAGGTACATACAGAAAACATATTTTCAAAGTAGATTGTTCAAATTACTAAGTAGGTCAAATCACATTAATTTGTATCTATAAGCAAGGCTAAAGAGAACTCCACAAAGTGCAGATTTCTTTGTATCCTTAGTGCTCAGCACAGTCCTTAACAAATGCTTATTAACTGAGGTTAACTCAAATTCAATTGGGATAAAAACTAAAGTTGTGATCCTTAGGACACCAAGGCTAATTTTTTTTTTTTTTAGTACAAACACAAAAAACAAGTAAATACAACCTGCCAGAAGTTTCTTTTCTAAAGCAAATGATTTGCCTGGACTAGAGCTCTATCATAAGAATAAGCATGAATTAGCCCAGAAACACCAAACTCTGCAATACAAGACTCCCAAATACTCTCAAAACAGATTAAAATATAAGAAATACTTAACAAAATAAATAAAATTACACTATAATGAAGACAATGTTAATGGGTTACTTTCTTTTTTTTTTTTTTTAACCCTTGTACTTTGGTGTATTGTCTCATAGGTGGAAGATTGGTAAGGGTGGGCAATGGGGGTCAAGTGACTTGCCCAGGGTCACACAGCTGGGAAGTGGCTGAGGCCCGGTTTGAACCTAGGACTTTCTGTCTCTAGGCCTGACTCTCACTCCACTGAGCTACCCAGCTGCCCTTACTTTCTAAGTCAATATGCAGCTTTTGGGGATTTACTGGTTCCCTTTTCTATCTGAGTCTGACATCACTGACAGTGGATAGGACACTTGTTTTGGAGTCAGAAAGCCTTAGACTCAAATTCTGCCAGATACTTATCGACAGTGTGACAAGGGCAATTCATTTCCTTTTTCAATGTCTATTTCCTTATCTGTAAAATGGGAGGAGGAGGGGTGTAAGATTCTATGTCCTCTAGGTGCCTTTAAGCTCAAAACTAGGTTTCTCTAAAAAAGAGATACAATTCCTAAAGTGTAAACTGCTTTAAGAGGAAGTGTGGGGATGACAACAATGTAAAGACCAAAAAAGAATGCATAATAGGAATATGATTTTGAGAATTCAAAGGAAGAAGGAAGCAGAGGAGAGACTGGTTCAGGGAAAGCTGGGTCTAGGGATGCAGCACTTTAATTAGGCCCAGAAGAGTACCGGATTTAAACTGGCCAAGGGAGGGGTGTGCATATGTGTGGGATTTTAAATGGCCAAAGGGTGAATGTGTGTGCGTGATTTTAAAGTGTTGTATGGGTAACTGGCATGACCAAAGACACACTTAAACTAAGAGTATGATCTTCTCCCGCCCCTGCCCCTACTCTTCTAAGTTTCATGACGCTCGGGGAGTCCTAGCTCTAGGGCCTTGGGAATGAGAGGCCAGCCAGCACCTTGCTTTTCGGGCGGTACTCGCTGAGCGCTGTTCTCTCGCACCCTCCTCTCCGCTGCTGCCTCCTGTTCTTCCGACCACTCCACATTGTCCCTGTCAGAGAAAAGCAAACAGATGGTTCGAGGACACACAGGGGAGGCCCCTCCCCGCTCCTTCTTGCAGGTCTGTGGAACTGTCTGACAATGAAGGCTTCCTGGAATGTTGGGATATGACCATCAGCCACAGAAGGACGGTCCGGAAAGCCTGACGGACTACTCCATAGCGAAGCTGGGGAAAAGGGAAGTCAGGGCTAGAGGTTGGAAAAGGGGAGGAGTAGGGATGGAAGTGGGCTGGATGCTGGGGAGGCAGCTGGAGAAGCTGTTACCAGGCATTATGGTGGAAAACTCGGGCTGGATCATTCAAGAACCGATTCCCAAACTGTACTCTCTTATCCCTGGTAGTAGCGGAAACATTTTCTGGACTTGAGTCAGCCATGACACCGGAAGCGGAAATGTTTTCTCCTCCCTAGAGAGAAGAATCATCCGGGGTGGGAAGATCGAGCGCCGTCGCAGAGGGCAGAGCGGGAAAAGGAAGACGAAGAATCTGGGTCATGATTGGAAGAAAAGGAGGAAGTATCGTTTGGGCGTTAGGGGCGGGGCTGGCTCCCTCCTGCCCTTCGCTTTCTTCCGGTTTATTCGGATCCCGCCTATCGGGGAAAACCCAACTCAGATTTAGGGTTCTCCCGGTGGATTTTTGACGTGGCGTTAGAGTAGATTGAGAGATGGCTTCTTAACCAGAAAGACTAAGTTTAGAGTCTGGATCTAGACACATCTATACATACTAGGGCCTAAAGTCGAACAACTTTTAGCCCCAGGAATTGCAAGAAAGGGGCCTACCCGAAATGATAGAGGAAGTTCGTCACGTGGGAGTTCCCTATATCAATGAAATCAAGTTCCAGTCCGCGACCTGTATCTGTACAGGAGGGGAGATAGAGGCCATCTAAGTGCATCCCTCTCATTTTACAGATGAAGAAGCAGATTTAGGGAGGTTGGGACTTGCTTAGGATCACACAGGTAATAACAATAGTAATGTCTGCCGTTCTTATAAAAGGTTAACCGCACCGTAGGAAGTTGGTGCTATTAATATCCCCATTTTACAGATGGGAAAACTGATATTAGGTGAGTTGTACTACATTACCGTCTTCCTCACAACATCACTCCACCCAGGGTGCCACCTAACTGTTTTGAGTCTGACTCAAAAGATAAAAGAGTTCTTTCAAGATGAAAAGTCACCTTTGGGGGCTCTGATGGTTAAAAAAATTCCTCGAGTTTGGCAGCCTAGAATGTTCCAGAGCTGAAGAAGTAGATCATAATGTCTGAACTGGAAGGATCACAGGGAATTTTGAACTTAAGTTAACAATATATATTAAATATTTAAAAAAATTAAATTTTATTAAACATCATATGTATCTTAGCCATGAAATGATTTTGAAAACACAAACTTCACATCTTAGGCATTTATCACATTTGTTTTAATGAATATTTCCCATTCATTCTCAATACTAATATCATTGGCAGTCTTACTCCATTAAGGCAATGCATTAAAATGCTTTTTTTAGTAGGAAAATGATAAAGTGTATTTTATAATAATAAAATTTAATAACTAATAGTTGATATCTACTAGCAAATAAAAATGTAAAATTAATATTTAACAATAGTATTTTCACTCTTTTTTTGGCAGTTTGATTCAGTAACTGAGTTTTAATTCAGAACAATGCCATATTCTGTTGATTTTTCTTTTAAAAATTTTGTTCCTCCCAGTACCTACTCTGCTCTCACATTGATCAAATTTTTTAAAAACCTCGAAAAATAAAGCACTCAATACAGAGCTGCATAATCCTACAAGACATTCCTACATTGGTCATGTCCATGTCTTTTTCTTCTTTTAAAGTTCTGATTCAGGAGGTGAGTAGTTTCATCTTCATTCTTTTGACTTGATTTATCATTAGAGTTCTAATGTCTTTTAAAGTTTAAATAAGCATTTTTTTGAGGGTCTCTTATGTACTAAGTGTTATGATACAAAGCAAAAAACAAAAAACATCTAGTGGCTAGGACAGTGATGAGCAACCTTTTGAGCTTGGTGTGTCAAAATTTGCCAAAAAACTAAGCATAACTTGGGTGGTGTGTCATCTCGAGAAAAAACACCATAATTTCAGATATTTATAGTTTAAATAACAAAAATGTATAATTGTAATATATAACTATATTTAATAAACCAAAATAGGTAAACTAACATAGGTAGAATTGTCCTCTATAGTGCAGTGTCTATACTTCATTATAGCAAATGCTTCATCCTCGGCATGTGGCTGTGTATTATCAAAAATGGCTACATGTGTCAGTGGTGACATATGTGTCATAGGTTTGCCATCACTGGGCTAGGACCTAGCCTCTCCTTCTCTCTTCTCAACAATCTTTTTTTTTGGTGTGTGTCTTCCTCCATTAGCTTGCTTGTGTTTCCATTCACCACTCCCTGGCATATAATAGGTGCTTATTGCTTACTGATTGACTCTGACTTTGCTTATATGCCACTACCCTAGTTCATACCCTCTTCATCTTTCACCTGGACTATTTTAATAGCTTCCTAATTGCTCTACTTCCTTCAAACCCCTTCCTTCTTACATCCATCTTTTATTTTCTCAATACTGTGTATTAGTTCCAAGGCAGAAAGCAGTAAGGCCTAGGCAATGGGGGTAAAGTGATTTGCCCAGCATCACACAGCTGGGAAGTGTCTGAGGCCAGATTTGAACCTAGCCCCTCCCATCTCTAGGCCTGGCTCTCAATCCACTGAGCTACTCAGCTGAGTTCCATCCATCATTTAGACAGTTGTCAAATTGGTATTTCTAAAGCACAAAATTGACTGTCACTCCTATGCAGATAAAGCTCCAGTGGCTTGCTATTGCCTCTAGAATCAAATACAAACTCCTCTGTTTGTTATTTAAAGCCCTTTGAAATTTGATTACTACCCAATTTCCCAAACTTATTATAGTTTATTCCATTTCATGTATGATTATTATAGAAACCCATACTTTATGCTACCTATCATTTGTATACATACACTCTTTTTTTTTTAAACCCTTACTTTATGTCTTAGAATCAATACTATGTATTGGTTCCAAGGCAGAAGGGTGGTAAAGGGAATGGGAGTCAAGTGACTTGCCCAGGGTCACACAGCTGGGAAGTGTTTGAGGTCAGATTTGAACCTAGGACTCCCATCTCTAGGCCTGGTTCTCAATCCATAGAGCCACCCAGCTGCCCCCTTACATATTCTCTTCAACCAATTTTTTTAGTGTTCTTATTATTCCCCATCTCTAGGCCTTTGCAGAGCTTGTTCCTTCATATGTGTAGACCATATTCTCCTCACCTGTAACTATACATCTTAAAGTAAACATTTCCTTATCACTGAAAACATTAGTAATGATCTTGACACCAATACAACCTTGATAGATATCAACAAAATTGAACATTTCCCTATTCAAAGAATAGAAAAAGAGGGCTGTGTAAGAAATCATGAATCTCAGCTACATATAGCTTTTTAAAAAATAAGTATATTTTGAATTAAACATTGTAGTTTTTAATACTGTCCTGCTTGTCTCTTCCTCCTTCTGAACCTCCTGCTCTCTTCTGAGATTTTTAAGTGATTCATTGATATTTTGATTCTTTTTTTTTTTATCACTATCAATGCTCATCTACTCTCCCTTTTAACTTCCCCCTTAAAAAAAGGCTCCATTGTAATACAAAAACAAATTGGTGATATATGAAAATATATCTCATTCTGTACCTTTGGTTAGTCAATTCTGTCAAAAAGGTGGAGATTCATCATCTTCCTTTTGGTCTAGTCCTTAATTGTTTTGTTGAGCAGAATTACCTTTCACAATAGTTTTTCTTTTAAACGAAATAGGCCTATAAATTGTCCTAGTTCTGTTCACTTCGTTTTACATTACTTTATATAAATACTTTATATTTTTAACTCTATCCCCTTCCTTATTTCTTACAGCAAATTAATATTACATTATATTTAGATAGCATGATTTGTTCAGCCATTCTCCAATTAATAGCCACTCACTTTATTTCCAGTTTCTTGCTAGAATAAAAAGTGTTGCTTTTAACTATTATTGAAATATAGGTTCTTTCTTTCTTTGATTTCTTTGAGGTATAATTCTGGTAATAACAATAATAGCAGCTAGCATTTATATATGTTTTAAGATTTTAAAAAGTGTTTTACCTAGATTAGCTTGTTTGATTCTCACAGTAACTCTATAAGGTAGGTTCTATCATTATCCCCATTTTCCATTTTCCAAATGAGGGAACTGAAGTTGAGGTTAAATGGCTTCCTTTAGGTTGCATAGTTAGTGAGACATAAGATTTGAACCCAGGTCTTTGTGACTCCATGTTCAACGCACTATCCACTTTGGACCAATTCATAGATCCATCATCAATTTTTTTGAGTTCTTGTTCTTTCAAAGCTCCTTTAATAATCAGTTATTTTCCATTCCCCTCACCACCTCATATTTGCCAATCTGATGGATGTCAGAAACTCAGAGTTGTTTTAATTTGACTTTCTCTTATTATGGGTTTGTAGAATTTTAATTTGTTTTTCAACATGCTGTTTTTGAGAACTATCTATCTGTTCACACACTGTAACCATGTATCTATTAGGAAATGGTTCTTATTCATTTATATGTATTGGAATCAATTCCCCATATGTACTGGATATCAGACCTATCAGAGAAATGTGCTGCAAAGATTATTTTCCCATTTAACTGCTGCCCATCAAATTTTTGCTGCATTGATTTTGTAGAAGCAAAAACTTTTCAGTCTTATGTAGTAAAAATTGCCTATTTTATATCATGTGATCCTGTCTACCCTTTGTTTGGTCAAGAATTCTTCTTCCCCTATTCATAGTTGCAAAAGGATCTCCTTCCCTGTTCCTCAAATTTACTTATTGTGGGTATATAGTATGAAATATTGGTCTAACCCTTATTTCTCCCAGGCTATTTTCCCATTTTCCTAGCATTTTTTTTTTGTCAAATAGTAAGTCCTTACTGCAATAGCTGAGTTTTTTTGTACTTAAAACATTTTTTTGTTAAATTTTAAAATTTATTTTGTTAAATATTTCCCAATTACATGTAAAAAATTTGGACATTTATTTTTTAGAATTGAGTTCCAAATTTTCTCTCTCCTTCTCCCCTCCCATCTCCTTGAGAAGGCAAGTGATTAGAATTTCATTTTGCATATGAAGTAATGTGAAACATATTGCAATATTAGTCAAAAGTTGCAAAAGAAAATACAGACCAAAAAGCAAACAAGAAAAATAAAGTTTAAAAAGTATGCTTCACTATGCATTATAAATTCATTAGTTCTCTCTCCAGATAACATTTTTCATTCTGGGTCCTTTGGAATTAATTATCTTGGATCATTGTCTTGATTAGAGCAGTTAAGTTTTTCACAGTTGGTCATCCTTACAATATTGCTATTATTGGCTACAATGTTCTCCTGGTTCTGCTCATTTTACTTTGCATGAGTTCATATAAATTTTCCCAGGTTTTTCTGAAACCATCCTGCTTGTAATTTCTTATAGCACAATAATATTCCATCATAATCATATACCATAACTTATTCAGCAATCAGCCTCTTGATTTCTAATTCTTTGCCCCCTTTGTGAATCTTTTTTTCTCTCTTTTTCTGCTTCCTATCAGTACCTTCTCTGTAAGTACTAGCCTAGGAACATCTAACTTGTGGAAGGAAACTTCAGCTAATTGCCATTCTGGGAAGCAAGTGTTTTCTTACACCACATCTCCAGATTAGAATTGAAGGTACTTTTTACCAAATTGAAGGTGGTTTTCCACCTTCCTTTCCAATTATGTATATTTCCTGTTACTACCTTTCATGCTCTTCTCTGTTTGAAACTGACATGCAAGCTGCTCCCCATATACAATATCTCCTGCCTTGTGCTTTCAAAAATACTTTAAAAATAATTCATTTTGGTTATTCTGAGATTGACCAACACACCATAAAGAATATATCCATTTACAAGGAAGAACAGATAAAAAGGATTGTATAGGAAACTTCAAATCTCTATTATAGGGGACAGCTAGGTGGCTCAGTGGGTAGAGATGAGAAATTTGGTTCAAATGTGGTCTTAGACACTTCCTAGTTGTGTGACCCTGGGCAAGCCATTTAATCCCCATTGCCTAGCCCTTACCACTTTTCTGCCTTAGAATACTGATTCTAAGATTGAAAGTAAGGGTTCTTTTTTTTTTTTTTAAATATATAATAAGTGGAACACAATTTCAAAGCCACCCAGCCTATGTCTCTGTCTGGCTCTTCCATCTGTTCCTTTCTGTGCATTAAAAGAATACTTAGGGGGCAGCTGGGTAGCTCAGTGGATTGAGAGCCAGGCCTAGAGACGGGAGGTCCTAGGTTCAAATCCAGCCTCAGACACTTCCTAGCTGTGTGACCCTGGGCAAGTCACTTGACCCCCATTGCCTACCCTTACCACTCTTCTGCCTTGGAGCCAATACACAGTATTGACTCCAAGATGGAGGGTAAAGGTTTAAAAAAAAAAAAAAGAATACTTAAACAAATTTTTTCTCTTTTTTTTGCTACCATTATCATTAACTCATCTCTTCCTCTGATTATACTCTGACTAAAAAAAAAACCCCAAAGCCTCTCCCTTTTAACAGAATCAAGCAAAACAAATATATTCTGGTTGTGTCTGATAATGTATATACCTCAAGGTATAACCTGTGGTCCATCACTTCTCTGTTAATAGGCTGCCTTTGTCCTTTTGTTTTCATAAGTCTGGAATGTTCTCCCAGTACACAAAACATAGGTTAAGTACCATTTCCTACTGGAAATCTTTCCTGATACTCTCTTTTTCCAACCTATCCTCATAGCTGTTCATACTTTTGCCTTACTGAAATTACTTTTTATTTATTTGTGTTATATCTTTTCTAGTGGATTGCTAGCCCCCTAAGGACAGAGACTTTCATTTTTTTCTTTATATATGCCAGTACAGAATTGTTAAATGCACTTATCAGAGTAGGCTACCTTGACCTCACTGACCTTGTGGTTGAAGCAGGTCTTGTGAAAGTTCTGGAAACTTACTTCACCTGGAGCCCTTTGATCTGATCAATGTTAATTACACCTGGAGCCCTTTGACCTGGTCAGATGTTTATCACATATGGAGCCCTTTGATCTCACTAGATGTTAATCACTTCTCCCCATTGAAGTGTATTTAAACCCTGCCCTTTCTGCCCCACTTCGAGCATTCCTGCACTGGTGCTGTATGATGACTCTGAATTGTAATTTCCTTACCTTAGATTAAAGACCATAATAGTCTTTTGCACATGTTAACTTATACATATATATAGATATCCTATACTATTTGGATAGCTTTTCTTTATGTACACATTTTGTGTACCTTGAATTTCTAGAATATAAATGTACTCATTAAAGAAACACAATACACTCAGAGTCAAATATTAAATAATTTAAAATTACAATAATTCAAATAGGTCAAGATTTTACTAGTGTGACTACTTCCTCTGCATGCTTCATTTTGGGGGGATGGGAAATGACAATTATAAAATCATGACAAATTTCACAAACACTTAAAGATTTAAGACTCAGTAATTTGGCAATATAAGAAATATAACATTTATTAAACAGATGTGATCAGAATGCCCTGTTGGGTTTTAGGTTAGGTACAAATTTTAAAACTGGTATCCATACTGTCAAGAAGTTTACACTTAATGGTGTACATTTATAAATTTAACACCAACAGATAGTTAACAATATACAATCTGACTTATGTTTTTCCTTGTTAAAAACTCTGAACTGAAACATCCCCCAAAAGAATATTCATTACACATAGCAGAACAAAAAAAGAGAAATATTTATGAATCCATAAATCTCCATTTTATAATATTTGCTTAAAGTTTACAACATCTTTATGTTATCATTTTTTTAACCCTAACTAAACCTAATACTCAGTATCAGTTCCAAGGCATAACAGTAGTAAGGGCTATGCAAATGGGGTTAAGTGACATCTGGAGTCACACAGCTAGGAAGTGCCTGAGGCCAAATATGAAGCTAGGTCTTCCTGCTTCCAGGCCTGGCTCTGTATCCTCTGAGCCACTTGGCAGCCCCCTTTGTTACTTTCAAAAGTGTCCTTCTAGTCTGTTCTTCCTTCAGAACTTCATTTCCACTGTGTGCATTTAAAAAAAATGTTTTAATGGTCCATTTGTTTGCATCACTGTTTTTTTAACAAAAAATTTTTTTTAGCTAACAAAAATCTGCCTTATTTCTCTTCCATCCTTCTCTTACCCCAAATTTGGAATAGAAAGAAAAAAAAACAATATTGCAAAAATGTGTAGTTTAGTAAAAAAAAAAGCTTCTCCATTGACCATGTCAAATTGTCAGATTTCTTTGTTGACCATTTCCCAGTGACCTCATTCTGATTTAAAGTCTTTCATTCTCTATCAGAAAGTAGGGAGCATGTTCCATTATGAATCCTCTGGAACTGTGGTTGGTGATTATGCTGATCATATTTCCCAAGTCTTTCAAAATAGTTTGTCTTTATAATACTCTTGTCATGGTATTGTTACTTTGGAAAAAACCACAGAATTATTTAATATTCAGAAAAAAGCAAGTCTTTAATAAGACTAGAGATAGATCCAATATTCAGCCACCACACAGAGCCCAGCACCACGATCTACATAGGGCCTACACTCTGGAGACTCTGGGGACATATCTGGGGATGTAGGTATAGCACTAGATGCCAGCCACGAAGAGGGGCAGAACTTGGTATGGCAAGCCTGCATAGACAAACTGCAAAGAGATTGCAGCCAGCCTCAGGGGTATCAGGGAGCAGTCAAGTATAACAATTATAAAGGAAAGGGTCAGACTAAGAGCTGGGCTTCCTGAGAGGACTTTAATACAATGAGAGAAGCTTCTAAAACAAATAAAGGCACTCAACATTTTTACTATATTTACTAATCTCACCCAAACTAGGGTCCCCAAATGGTCCAAGGTCTATAGTTCAGCCCAAAACAGGTATGCCTGGTACTGGAGTTTCTTAAAGGGCAGGGATAAAGTTGAGGTGTCCAGATTTCACATTGACAGTATAAATTGTTCTCCTGGTTCTGTTTATTTCATTCTACATCATTTAATTCAAGCCTTCCCAGGTTCTCTAAAACCATTTCCTTTATAATTTCTTATAGCACAATAGTATTCTATCACACGTACACATATTATAACTTGTTCAACCATTCCCCAGTTGATGATCCCTTGGCTTCCCATCTTTGTCACCACAAAAAAGAGTTATAAATATTTTTGTATATATTTGGAGTTTATTTTGCTTAGGAATAATCCCTCTCTTAGTCTACCCTCCTAGTAATCTCGTTTCCTTTCTTGTCTGTCTCCTTTTCCCCTATTGAATGAAATTTCTGTACCCAACTTTAGACAACTTACATGATAAGTTGCAGAGAAGTATAGCTCTGTATGGATAGGCAGAGTTTCCTTACTTGGAGTTACCCATAACCCCCTCTCAAAAGGCCAATAAAATGCCATAGGCATTTAAAATATCTCCTGACTTCTTAACCTGGCTTTTCTATCTTGGGACTTGTTTGATTTCTCCATCATTACTGAGCTAACCTCATCATTTTGTAAGATCTCCATAATAGTATCGGCTTTGTCACCTATCTCATCACTACTCTCTGCCTCAACACATGCTTTTCAGCTTCTTTTTATGTTTTCTCTCATTAGATTAAAAAACTCATTGAGAGCAGAGACTGCCCCCATTTTGGGGGGGGTGCTGAGTTTTTGCATCACTATTGCTAACCCTTCTACTCCCCAACACCCCTCCCCCTATTAAAAACACTCTTGCAATGAGTAAACCTAGTCAAGCAAAACAAATCCACATAGTAACCAAAATTCATGTTTCTTTCTATACTCTTATAGGGAAAACAAGAGGAGTTAACTTAAATATTTATCTGGGTTCAGAAGGGTGAGTAGGAGACAGGAATGGACAATAGTCTGGGACCAAATAAGTTAGGGAAACTGGGTTTAGCTGTTTGGAAATGGCAGTTGACAGGAGTGATAGTTGGGCCTTACTGTCACACTGCTCCACTAGACAGGGAGTCTGTGAAACCAGCAAGTAAATGACAAGAGGGTTTATAAACAAAAGTTTAATTCAAGTAAACTATAGTCTAAAGGAGGAAGAAGGGGTTTCTATTCTACCAGTCTATGGGCAAGCCTCAGGGAAAGGATTAAAAAAAGAAAAAAAGGGTAAAGCCGGGCAGCTGGGTAGCTCAGTGGAGTGAGAGTCAGGCCTAGAGACAGGAGGTCCTAGGTTCAAACCCGGCCTCAGCCACTTCCCAGCTGTGTGACCCTGGGCAAGTCACTTTACCCCCATTGCCCACCCTTACCGATCTTCCACCTATGAGACAATACACCGAAGTACAAGGGTTTAAAAAAAAAAAAAAGGGTAAAGCCTCAGTAAATTATCTACACTAAGCTAAAACTATAGCAGGGCAGGGCACAATGGAGATCAGGAAGGAAAGTGGGATATCCTCACTACAGAGTCCTGTCTCACTCCAGCAATGTTGCAGCTCTTCCAGGACCATGGTCAGTACTCCTTCAAGTGGGTAGATCTGGGAGCTAACCCAGCCCAAGTTAACCAGCAGCAACTCAGGTTGGGTTTAACAGTCTCTACCAAAAATCTCCCACAAGCAAATGACAGTCTTCCTTCTGGATCCCAGGAAATCAGGGTACAAACTCCACTTCTTCTGAGGTCTCCCAGGGGTCAGTTACAACTTGTCCCCAACCACCATGGAGTCCATCTCAGAGAGAGAAGCCACACTTCCTGCTTCCCCATTCCATTTAGAATCCTTCAGCCCTGCCTGCTAAATCTCCTAAATACTCATTTATTAATCTTCTTCACAACAATACCCTGTGTCCATTATCTCTGACAGGAGATAGGCAACATGATTCATATACTCTGAAGACATGGATGATCATTCAGTTACTCAAAAGTTATTGAAAAAGTCACAGAACATGAGGTCATTTAGCTAAGTTAGGTCATTGTCATCAAAACTAGTACCCTCTTATTCCAAAGACTTTCAAATCTTTGGCATTTTGTGTTGTATTATTTCCTTTGCCTTTTTTGTCGAGTTTTCCAGGTCAATCAAGTAATGCTTTAGCAGAATATGCCAAAGAAAAAAGCTGCCCTCTAGATTTTAATAGGTAGTCTGCACGAGTTTCGGGGTGGGGGTGGTGGAGGGAGTGAGCTGATAAATGATTAACAACCAGCTCTAGGGGAAAAAATGTATAAATGATACACTTTTAGATTTAATTTTCATCATGAACATTTTCTCTCTTTAAACAATCTACAAAGCAATAAATCAAGCCTGATTTGTAGCATTTGCTAATTTCTGAGTAAATATTAACACTGAAAATTTAACAACTTGTTTCAAGCTGGTGCAAGTTGGCTTTGGCACATACCTGGTGGTAGCTAAAAATAATTGGTGGCCAGACTTCTCATGACGAGCATCTTGGCTCTTTGCTTGGTCAGTAAATGACAGACAGTTCATTACCAAACCTGTGTTGAATGCTTTTACTACTTGGTAGGACTAATCAGAGCTTGTGCTATGTTGGCATGACCTTTGAGAACCCAAGGCCATTTCTGTAGTATGATGAAACATCAGAGTAGGATTTTAGTGACAGTTTGATGATTTAAATTTTTAAACCCTTATCTTCTGTCTTAGGATTGATACTTCATAGCTGTTCCAAGGTAGAAGAGCAGTGAGGTCTAGGCCAGTGATGGTGAACCTGTGGCACAGGTACCAGAGATGGCACTCTCTGTGGGTATGTAGTCGCCCCCCCCCCCCAGTTAATTACTAGAAAGGCAGAGGGACTCAGGCAGAGCTGTTCACTTCCCCCTCTCCACTGTGCCTGAAGACATTTTTTCACATCACCTGCCTCTCTGTTCAACAGCCCAATGGGAATGCTTTCTCCCTTCCTTGTGTGGGGGAAGGGGAGGCCCACTCAGCACGCGGTAGGGGGGAGCAGGGCATGGCATACGGTCTCTAAAAGGTTTGCCATCCCTAGGCTAGGCAATGGAGTTTAAGTGTTTTGCCCATACAGGTAGGAAGTATCTGAGACCAAATCTGAAACTAGGATCTCATGTCTGCAGGCCTGGATTTCTAATCCTTCAGCCACCTAGTTTTGTAATATTCTCTATCTCTTGCTTTGTCTTAAATTCTTTCCTTTCCCATAGGTCTGACACTATTCTATGTTCACCTAATTTACTTATAGTTTCCTTCTTTATATTTAAGTCATTTACCCATTCTGAATTTATCTTGGTATAGGGTTTGAGATGTTGATTTAAACCTAATCTCTCCCATACTATTTTCCAATTTTCCCAGCAGTTTTTATCAAATAGTGGGTTTTTGTCCCAAAAGCTGGAATCTTTGGGTTTATGGTACACTATCTTGCTGAGGACATTTACCCCAAATCTATTCCATTGATCCTCCCCTTCTGTCTCTTAACCAGTACCATATTTTTTTTTATTTTTTTATTTTAAACCCTTAACTTCTGTTTATTGACTTTTAGGTGGAAGAGTGGTAAGGGTAGGCAATGGGGGTCAAGTGACTTGCCCAGGGTCACAGAGCTGGGAAGTGTCTGAGGCCGGATTTGAACCTAGGACCTCCTGTCTCTAGGACTGGCTCTCAATCCACTGAGCTACCCAGCTGCCCCCTACCATATTGTTTTGATGATCACAGCTTTATAGTACAGTTTAAGGTCTGGTACTGTTAAGCCCTCATCCTTCACTTTTTTTTATTAGTTCCCTTGATATTCTTGATCTTTTGTTCTTCCAAATGAATTTTGTTATAGTTTGTTTCTAATTGAATAAAAAAGTTTCTTGGTAGTTTGATAGGTATGGCACTAAATAAGTAAATTAATTTGGATAGGATTGTCATTTTTATTGTATTAACTAATCCTACCCATAAGCAATTAATGTTTTTCCAGTTATTTAGATCTAGTTTTAATTATATGGAAAGTGTTTTGTAGTTGTGTTCATATAATTCCTGTGCTTATCTTGGCAAATAGATTCCTAAATATTTTATATTGTCTAGGGTGATTTTAAATGGAATTTCTCTTTCCAACTCTTGCTGCTGAGTTGTATAAAAGATCCCTTTTAGCACTACTATTCTAGGATGTTACATTTAGTATAAATATTATATGGCAGGGACTATAAAGTAAGGAAAAGTCAGCATGGAGTAGGATTTTTTTTTTTTTTGAGAAAGAAGTAAAGTTTGACTGTCCAGTGAAGAGAATATATCTAATCTAATCTATCTAATATCTAACATAGTGTGATGGTTGGCACATCATCCAAACTCAGTATAGAGAGTACTTGTTGATTAATTTCAGGTGAAAAGAACCAAGTGGCTTCCATGAGAGGGAATAAAGAGATTGGCTTTACCTATATTTTGGTGGATAAGTATCAGGAAGGAACAATTCCTAGACTATCTTTTCTTCATAAAATAAGAACCCTCAGGAAAAATTAGAGAATCATAGAGATAAAATAGATGTTTAGAGTTTATTTGAACCTGTGTGTTGTAAGTGAAGGGAGATAGGTATGAAGGAAGATAGGATGGATGGGAGAAAGGAGAGAGGAAGGTAGAGGAAGGAAAAGGAAGGTAGCAGTCCCCAGCCCTAGCATGGGGAAATTGACCAGAGCCCTCAAATGAATGATCAGAGAGCAACTTTAGGGTTTGAATAGCTGGATTTTATTTTAATTAGAAAGGGAAAGGTCTAGGGAAAACTAGGAGGTAGGAAGAAAGGGAAAAAGGCATGTAGAGAAAGAAAGATCAGGGTCTCAGGGTAGAGAGCTCTGCTTCCAGGGTGGAGAGAGCTAGCTCACCTCCAGGGTCAGAGAGCAGACCCTACTGGGTAGAGAGAGAGGAGAGCTCAGGGTCCAGAGAGAGAAAAGGCACCAAACTTTCCCTTTTATACTTTCTCTGACTCCTCCCACAAAGGAAGTGGGAGGTATCAGGGGAAATTGTAGCAGAGAGAGTCCTGGGAGTTGTAGTCTTCCAGGGCTTACAATAATTTCAAATGACATAAACCACAGTGCCTTTAAAGCTTCATATGGCTTCAAGTCTTTATCAAATTTGAGATTTTTTTTCCAACATTTACACTAGGCTAAAAGTTTGCAACATAACTATTATTCCACTGATCTATATTTCAGTTAGTAGGACCTACTTCCCAAATGGAATAAAAGTTTCTATAATAATCTAACAAGTTATGATGAACTCTCTTCAGTCGAAAGGCTTTGTAATTTCTTGCCAATAATAATTTATAGATTTTTCCTCTCACATCTGAAAAATATCATTGCTGTATTTCAGATATATCCTTCTCTTTATGACCCCTTTTGTTTGTTGGTTTGTTTGTTGGCATAGATGCTGGAGTAGTTTGTTATTTCCTTCTCTTTGAAAATAACTATTTCTTTATTCAGAAAGATTATGTCTTTCTTAAACTCATGCCATGTGGAACCCCTCCTTTTTTCAGATTTAGGAGAAATTTTCCTCCTCCTTTTTGAGTAGAGAAGTAATAAATGATAGAAACATAGATTTAGAGCTAGGAGAAATCTTAAAAGCAATTTAGTCCAAATCCCTCATTTTACAGATAAGGAAACTGAGATTTAGAGAGGGTGAGGGTCAGGGTCATACAGCTGGTAACTGTCAGAGTCTACTTTTGAAATGAGTCTTCCTGACTAAAAGTCCAGTGTTCTTTCCGCTATATACAATGCCTCTCTTTTTTGTTTAGTTTGTACATTGATCTTTGTTTCCTTCCTTTTTTTGTTAGACTCTTTTTCCTGAAGGAATAATTCAGAGGAGATTTGACTGTGGGAGTGTACAATGTTTGCCTTTATAGCAGGGTACTTTGGGAAGAAATGCTTTTTGGATGAGTAGGGATCCCTCTGCTGGAGGAATGGTGGAAATTCTTCTGTTGGGCTCACAAGGTAAAACCTCTGGTTAAATAATCAAGATTATAAGAACTCATTTCCTCCCCTCTTGTTGCCAGTGGTTGGTTAGTTACTATCCTGGCTAATTGCTTCAAGCTATTTCATTCATTTCTGATGAGTGAAAATCCCATGCTGTGTAGCTCTGAATGGAATGATTAGGAAAAGACCTTAGAGAGAAATTCTGTTGTTCTTAGCCCAAGAGAACTGTGCAAGCCTTTCTAAGTACAACCATTTTCATTAGCACCCACATTTTCTCCAATGTTAGCAGCCTTGCCTAACTGTTTATACTTATTCTTTCCTTTCACTCCCATAATCCAAAAATCTTTGTTTAAATTTATGTTGTGAATTCATAAGGGATTGGTTTCTATAGCTCAGGCTCCTTGCTATTGATTTTCTCAGTGGTTTCTGGATGGAGGTGCCTTTTTCTTTGTCTTTTTCCTACTTGTGATCATTTTCTTCCACATGCTTCAGGAAGTTATCTCTGCTCTGAGTACTTAATACTCTCCATGCATCTTAATTCTTTTGACTAGAATCTTGCACCTTAACTTGTTTGTTTATAGCAATGCCTACAGCATGCTAAATAACATAGACCTCTCCAGACTTGTCATGGTAATATTTATGGGACATTCTTTAATGAATTATGCCTAACTCCATGATATCTATACTATACCATTCTAATAGACTCATATACACATAGCCAAAAGGACAACACCAGGTTTGTGAAAAGGCCTAGAGCAATGATGGGCAAACTTTTTAAAGACAGGGCCAAAGGAAAGGCAATGCTCACCTGTCAGTCTGTTTCTAAGGCAACTCTTTCGAAGTTTCATTGTATTGTATTCTACTCATTGTATTCATCAGATTAGGAATAATGTCTCCTGGCTGGACAGAACATTTCAGGGGGCCACATCTGGCCTTCGGGCTATAGTTTGCCCACACTGGCCTAGAGCAATGATGAGGAACCTTTTTTTTTTTTAATTTAAATTTTGAATATTTTCCCACAGTTACATGTTTCATGTTCTTTCCCTTTCCCCCAAATCCCCCCACTCCATAGCCATTGCACAATTCCACTGGGTTTTACATGTATCATTGATTAAGACCTAATTCCATATTATTGATAGTTGGACTAGAGTTATTGTTTAGTGTCTACATCCCCAATAATAGATGGGGAACCTTTTAGAGATGAAGTGTCAGGCCCTGCCCTGACCCCACCCCCCAGACCAAGTACCTCCCTCAGAGACCACCATTCTGTGTGTGTTCTCTGCCCCCATCTGAGTGTTCTGTGAACTGCTTCCCAGCCTCACTACACCTAGGGGAGGTAGGAAGCACTCCCATTAGATTGCTGGGTAGGGGGGGCAGATGATGTTGTCAGGCTTGGGGAGAAGGAGAGGGAGAGGGACACAAGCACTGTACTCACCTCTAGTTATGTGAGCTGTGATCCCCTCAAACCTAAAAGAAAAAAAAAGCAAAAAAGCTCCAGCTTATAGGAAAACCCTTTATTTATGGGAAAGTATAAGCTTCTGGTTAAATTACATCATCCTGACACATTCACCCCATCATGTTCCAGCCTTCCTGAAGGGCGTATTCTCCAAATGAACCTTTTTAGAAAATGGTTAAGGTTGAAATCAGGTTTTAATCTGGATGCAGATTGTTTGGGAGATTGACCAGGCACTATTGTGTTTTCCAGAGCTTCTAGCTCACCTGTTCTCCTTCAGGCAGGCACCCCACTTTGAATGCAAATTGAACAGGCTAGGTTAGTAAAAGATGAGGGAAAGAAGAATGCAAATTAAGTCCAAATTTGCTTGTGAAAGAAACTGGGGAAGGGAGTTGCAGAACAGCAAAGAAGCTATTAGCTTAGCTTCCTTTTCAGATCACAATGCTATAAAAATTGTAATTAATAAGGGTCCATGGAAGAAAAAAAAATTAATTGTAAACTAATACTATTCTAAAAAAGGGGTGGGTTAAAGAAAAAATTATAGAAACACTCAATAATTTCATTAAAGAGAATGACAACAAGGAGACAACATATCAAAACATATGAGATACATCTAAAGCAGAACCTCAGGGAAAATTCATATCTCTGAATACTTTTATTAAAAAAAAAGAGAAAAAGTAGATCAATGAATTGGGCATGCAACTAAAAAACTAGATAAAAGGACAAATTTTAAATGTTCAATTAAAAATTAAATTGGAAATCCTAAAAAATTGAAGGAGAAATTAGCATAATTGAAAGTAAGAGAACTATTGAACTAAAAAAAAACCTATGATTTGGTTTTATGAAAAAACAAATAAAATAGATAAGAATATTGGTTAATTTGATTTTAGAAAGGGAAGGAAATCAAATGACCAGTATCAAAAATGAAAAGGATGAAGTTACTTCCAATGAAGAGGAACTAAAACAATCATTAGGAGCTATTTTGCCCATTTATATGACAATAAATCTGGCAATCAAGGTGAAATGGATGAATATTTACAAAAATATAAATTGCCCTGATTAACAAAATATTTTGAAATAGAATACTTAAATAATCCCATCTCAGAAAAAGAAATTGAAGAAGTCATCAAAGAACTCCATAAGAAAAAATCCCTAGAAGCAGATTGATTCAGTGAATTCTATTAAACATTTAAAGAAATAAAATATTATTATTAAAAAATTTAAAGAACATTTAATCCCAATATTATATAAACTATTTGGCAAAATAGGCAAAAAAGGAATTCTAACAAATTCTTTGTATGACACAAATACGGTCCCGATACTTGAGCAGGAAGAGCAAAAACAGAAAAAAAATTACAGACTAATTTCCTTAATATTCGAATATTGATGAAAAAAATCTTAAAGTAAATACTTGCAAAGAGACTATAGCAATTTATCATAAGGATCATTCACATGCCCAGGTGGGATTTATACCAGGAATGCAAGGCTAGTTTATATTAGGAAAACTATTAGCATAATTGACCATAGAAATAACCAGACTAATGGAAATCACATGATTATCTCAATAGATAGAGAAAAAGCCTTTGACAAAATATAACACCCATTCCTATTAAAAACACTAGAAAGCATAAGAATAAATGAGCTGTTTATTAAAATTATAAATATCTAAAACTATCAGCAAAGAGGATAAGTTAGAAGCTTCCCAATGAGATGAAGGGTTAAGCAAGGATGTTCATTATGATCAATATAATTTAATATAGTATTAAAAACACTAGCTTTAGCAATAAGAAAAGGAAATGAGGAAACTAAACTATCACTCTTTGTAGATCATATGATGGTATGCTTAGAGAATCCTAGAGAATTGTGTGGAGTAAGAAATTAGTGTGTTATTCTCAAGTTATTAATATCTAAAAGTTGGTGACTCCCTCTTCCCCCCATATCCTTACAAAAGCTTTACAGCTTAAGTGAGTCTGGGAATTGCCCTAGGTGGAAGTCCCAAGCTGATGATCTCAGATCCTGAAATACCTGGTGATCAAATCATAAGTACCAATCTTGAGAACCTTTTGTCTTAGAAGACTCTCCTATAGTATCTTTATATTTCAATTATTGAAGCTTCTTCAGGGAGGTCAAGCCCAATGACTTGACTGATCCTCACATCAGCCCCTCCTAGATAATGCAGCCCTGAACCACTCCCCTCTTTGTATTTGTCTCCAACTTCCTGATCATTTCTTTAAAATATGGATTTGCTTGGAGGTATCCATTGTGAAGCTGTTCTCCAATTTCTTGAAGATGTTAATTAGCTTGAATGTATTCATTGCAAAGCCATTGTAAAACTATTCAACATTCTGTCTCCTACTATTGTAAAAATGTTATAATCCCTTCTGAGAGACTTGATTGCATCAGGATTCTCCTATTAGTAAGGAATTTTTCTGTGAATTTTGGAGCATTTGTCTTGGGTCAGTAATTTGAGACAGTGCCCCACATTTTCTCTGTATCCCTTTGGGGACATCTGTCTTGGGTTTGTGACTTGAGACATTGCCCCTCCCCTATCTCTCTCTCAATAAAGCATTATATTTTAAATAATTGATTTCCATGGTTATATATATTTTTAATAAGTAGTAAAAGAAGGGGGACTTTGAAATTTCCAGGTACCCTCAATTTCCATTCCATACAAGAATCAACCAAAAAAAAAACAGTTGAAAAGATTCATAACTTTAGCAAAGTTGCTGGATATAAAACAAACCCATATAAATCATCAGCATTTCTGTGTTACTCACAGAGTCTAGTAGCAAGAGATAGAAAGAGATATTTCATTTAAAATAACCAGATGGGCAAACTACAGCCTGAAGGCCAGATGGGGGTGGAGGGTGGGCCTGAAATGTTTTATCCAGCAGGGAGACATTATTCCTAATCTGATGAATACAATGAGTAGGATACAATACAATGAAACTTCAAAAGAGTTGCCTTAGAAACAGACTGACAGGTGAGCATTTCCTTTCCTTTGGTCCCTTCTTTAAAAAGTTTGCCCATCACTGCTCTTCTAGACAATAAAAATACTTGGGAATCTGTATGCCTGGACAAACACAGGAATTATATGAATACAATTACCAAGCACTTCACACAAATAAAGTCAGATCTAAACAATTAGAAAATTATTAATTGCTCATGGGTAGGCTGAACTAAAATAAGAAAAGTGACAATTCTACCTAAATTAATTTACTTATTCAGTGCCATTTCAAGCAAGCCAACAAATATTTTATAGAACTAGAAAATAAAGTAAAATAATAATAAAAATAATTTTAAAAATCCATCTGGAAGAACAAAGGATCAAGAATATTAAGAGAATGAATGAAAAAAAGGTGGACAGTGGCCTAGCAGTACCAGATCTCAAACTGTACTATAAAGCAGTAATCATCAAAACAGTCTAGTACTGGCTAAGAAATAAAATGATGGGTCAATGAAATAGATTAGGAGTAAATGACCTTCGCAATCTAGTGTTTGATAAAAATCCCAAAGATCCCAGCTTTTGGAACAAGAACTTACTATTTGACAAAAACTGCCAGGAAAACTGGAAAATGTTATGACAGAAACTGTTATGGGGGTGCAAATGGTGAACCCCCGGGTGGGGGAAGGAAACCTTTCTCAAGAATGAGAGGACTCCAAACTTGGCTTAAAAGTAAACTGAAAGATTTATTAGTAAGATAGAATTAATGACCAGCAAGATAGCATGAGTGGAACAACTATGGGGGCTGCTCCCTGAGTACCTCCAGTTCAGGGTTTTTCTTATTCTTTACAGTAGTGTGGACATAACTTCTTGCATTCAGGCATTCAGTGGGTGGGGGATCTACCTGAGATCCTCCGGGCTTAGGCTATCAAGGTGTGGCTGGAAGGTGTATTTCTTTGTCTTTCCCAAGGATGATGGTCTTTGTCTCTGGAGTCACTAGGACTGGAAGGGGAAGGGAATTTCCCTGTTTACAGCCTGCCTGAATTAAGGGGTACAGGGTCCCTGCCATCTCTGCACAATGCCCATAACCAGTATCTCACACTCTATACCATGATAAGGTCAAAATGAGTATGTAATTTAGACATAAAGGGTGACGCCATAAAGTAAATTAGGGAACATAGAATAATTTACCTGTCAGGTTGTTGACTTTGAAAAACACAGAACTATTAAATAGTCAGAAAAGCCACTCTTTAATAAAGGAAAAGGGGGACAGGGCTGATTAGGCCTCCACTCAGAGCTGCACATCACACACCCTATACAGAGTCTGAGGATTGAACACTGCTTGCTCTGGTCCTTGACCACTTAGGAGTGCAACCATGCTAGATGATGACTCCAAGGAACAAAAGAAATTGGGGAACTTATATACCATTTGGGAAGATCCAGGGGCTGGGAAAGATGATTGACATCATATTGAGGGATACAATCAAGCTTGGGAAAGGGATCAGAGCTAGAGGCTAGGGTGTAAGGGAAGGGGCTACTTACAATGGATACTAAAGGATGGTCCCTGCCTAGGTGTGTCTTCCTGGGAAAGGGTCTCTGGTACCATGGACAAGACTACTTAAGACAAAAGGATATTTAGCATTTACCCTAGGGTCCATTATTCAGTCTGCAACTGCTAGCCTGAGATTCCCTTCAGGGTGGATTCTCAAGGGAACAGGGAACAAGCACAAGCTTTGGGGGTCTCCAACTCACAAGCCAAATCTAAAACTTGGGGTTCATCAGATCCCACCAGGCCACAAGTTTGGGGTCTCTAGATTCCACGTTGACAAGGTGTATGGAGAAGGGAAGAATTTATGACTAAATAAGAGATAGAGAACATTATAAGATATAAAATGAATAAGTATGAATATACTAAAAATGTTTTGTACAAATAAAGCCAATATAACCAAGATCAGAAAGGAAACAACCACCTGGGAAAGGGTTTTTATAGCAAATTTCTTTGATAAAGGTCTCATTTCTCAAATTTATAGAAAACCAAGTTAAATTTATAAAAATACAAGCCATTCCCTGTTTGACAAATGGTCAAAGGATGTGAACAAGCAATTTTCAGATGAAGAAATCAAAGCTATCAATAATCAAATGAAAAAATGTTCTAAATTACTTTTTGTGGATTGCATTTTTAAAAATTTAATTTAATTTATTCAAGTTTAAATGATTCTTATCATCTCAGTCCCTTCTTCCCTCCCCCAATCCCAGAGTTGACAATCTAAATTACTCTTGATTAGAGAGATGCAAATCAAAACAATTCTGAGGCACCACATCATACCTATTTTTTGGCCTGGTTCTGATTTCCCAAATTAGGAGGCACACTAGATAATGTAAAAGCAAGAGGTACTGTTTTATTGCAAGCTCAAGCTTGGGTCCCACAGCCTCCAAGGCAAATGGAACAGGGAATGAGGGGCCTATCCAGATTATATGGTATAAGTACCAGGGACTTGGGGGCTGGATTTTTTTTTTTTTATTCAGCAGATGCTATTGTTTGAGTGCCTTCTGTCATTTAGCAGATGTTTCTGCTTATAGGTCTTCCTGTCATTCAGTAGATGTTGCTGGTTTTGGGTTTTCCCATTATTCTACAGATGCTGCTTGTTTGTGTCAGCTCTTATTATTTGGGGCTCAATTGGCTTCTCAGGCCTATCACTATCAGATTGAACAATATAATAGTAAAGGAAAGTGATAAATGTTGTGGGGGATGTGGCAAAATAATTCATTGCTGCTGGAGTTGTGAAATGATCCAGCTATTCTGAGGGCAATTTGAAATTATGTCCAAAGGGCTATCAAATTGTGCATACCCTTTGATATAGTAATACCTCTACAAGGTCTGTATTCCAAAGAGAATTTAAAAAGGGTGAAAGGACCCACTTGACAAAAATATTTATAGCAGTCCTTTTTTGTGGTGGCAAAGATTTGGAAATTGAGGGGATGTCTATAAACTAGGGAATGATTGAACAAATTGTGGTATGTGACAGTTTGTGGAGTGAGAAATTAGTGTGTTACTCTCAAGTTATTAATAGTTATTGATATTCCCCCCCTCCCCCCCAATCCATTTCTCTTTAAGCTCCCTTCAAAACAAGATTAGTATACCTTTTTCCCCCGGTAGGACTCTGTTTTGAATTGAGTCTTTTGAGTTTGTTTGGGAATTTGCCTGAGGGGAATGAGGGAGAACAGGTAAGCTAAAATCTCTGGAAAACATAGTAGTGCCTTGCCAATCTCCCAATCAACTCTGCATTCAGATTAAAACCTGATTTTAACCTTAACCATTTGCTAAAAAGGTTAATTTGGAGAATACACCCTTCAGGAAGGCTGGAACATGATGGGGTGAATGTGTCGAGATGATGTCATTTAACCAGAAGCTTATATTTTCCTATAAATAAGGAGTTTTCCTGTAAGTTGGGGCTTTTTTCTTTTTCTTTTTCTTCTTCTAGGTTTGAGGGGATCATAGCTCACATAACTAGAGGGGAGTAGAGTGCTTGTGTCCCTCTCCCTCTCCCCAAGCCTGTCAACATCACCTGCCCCCCTGCCCAGCAGTCTAATGGGAGTGCTTCCTACCTCCCCCTGAGTGGAGTAAGGCTGGGAAGCAGTTCACTCAGCACTCAGTTGAGGGGCAGGGGTAGGGGGAAGACACAGAATGTGGTCTCTGGTGGGGCATAGGCAAGATACTTGGTCTGGGGGGTGGGGGTGGGAGTGGGGCCTGACACTTCATCTCTAAAAGTTTCTCCATCACTGCCCTAGATGGTGCTCCAGGGCCTAAAAAGAGTTCTAGAAAACTGAAATGATTATCTAATTCTTAACAGCAATTCTACCAGAAAAGAGAAGAGTTTGTTTGTTTGTTTGTTTATACTTATTTTTTATTGGGCAGGATTCAAAAGATGTCATCATTTCCCATTGATAAGAATGTATTAGACAAAACCATAATATTGAAAACTATGAAAAAGTAGCCTAGAGTGTGTTGTTTTTAGAAAAGGAAGCAGCCTCATTATGTTTGTCCTCGCAGAGTTCTCTTCCTTTTCCTTTTCCTTCCTAACTCTATGTCAGACTCTGTGATGTACGGGAAGGATGAGAAGAGGGCTCTTGCATGGGAATATCTATTTGTTCGGGCATCATTCAACTTTAAATCTTTACTTGAAAGGAGCTCTTGGCAAACATTCCAGGACCATGTGTAAGTAGAGAAGGTATCATAAAAGGACTCATTTCCAGTTTCTAGCCCAATCAGATCACCTCGAATTTTGCGCCAGAAGTTGAGCATGTCTTTCCGGTGTCCAAGGGCGACTCCCAGATGGTATGCATCAGTAGCTTTCTTTACCTGTGAAAGGAGAAAGGTCAGACATTGGAAATGAGTACTTTGGAATAAGGATGGATAGGGATTGGGACAGCCTTCAGGACCTTGAAATGGCAACTGTAAGGTGTGAATATATCACACAAAGCAAAACACACAGAAAGGAATCTAAATGAAATAAACATTCTATATGAAACTTCTACAGGTTTTCCTACCAATTAAAAAAAAATAAGAAATCTACATGTTACTTTCAAAACTGTTCTGGCTGTCTGGAGTTTTATCTATTTAGTCAGTGCCTCTTTTGGGGTTGATGATGGAGCCATGATTCAATAATATATTTGGTGTGTTGCTAGAATAATCCTTTATTAATATCTATTCTTTAAGATAGCTCCAATTCCATTTTCTCAGTGTAGCAGTCTCAGTCTAGCCACAGACTTATCTGAACTCCTAAAAAGAACATTAATTGTCTCCACCATTCATACAACATTGATCACAAGTTGCCTTCTATTGTTAACAGTATTTATATGTATGTTTTCAACTAGAAATCCATAGAATCAGGAACTATGTGTCCTCTTCTCTCATATAGTCAGTATAGAGCTATACCTAGAGTCAGAAAATCCTGGGTTCAAATATGGCCTCTGACACTTATTAGCTGAGTGACCCTGTTAAAATTCTGTCTCCCTCAGTTTTCTCAATTGTAAAATGGGGATCATAAAGCACCTCCCTTTGGGTTGTTGTAAGAAACAAATGGGATACTGTTTGTAAAGTGCTCAGGATAGTAGATCCTTAAAATATGCTTGTTTACTTTCCCCTTACATTTTATATCTCCCATCCACAGCCTATCCATAGTATATGGAAGGTGCTCAGTAATATTTGTCTAAGGAATAGAAGGAAGCATTTCCCATGTCTCCCAACATGCTAAAAATGCTCTTGAGCATTGCTGTTGTTTTTTTCCTGGGATATATGTGTAGTGGGGTGTGTGTGTATGTAAGTAAGGTCATATATAGGGGTAGTGTGGGGGGAGAAGGGCAATCAAGAGAGAGAGAGAGAGAATGCACAAAAATCTTCCAGAGGATATCATCCCTAGTCTGTTTCTGAGATGAGAAAGTTGCTAAAAGCCAGATATGTCTGCTGTGGCTTGGGCACAGAACACCTAGATTTCCCAAGTATGCAATAAGATAAGCAGGACTGATAACTAAGATTGGTTCTACAGAAGAGTTGAGAGAATGTATCTTTCTCCATTGCAGAGGTGGGGCATTATGCAGATACTTGTCATAATTATGTGTTGATAAGTTTTGCTGAACAGCTCTGTTTTCTTTCTTTTAAAATCTTTGTTACAAGGGGTAGTCCTAGATAGGGAAGGGGAGAGATATGTCTAGAAATGAATATACTGTTGAAATAGAGGCATCAACAATAAGTTTTAAATTCTTTTAAAAAGAAAAAAGATAAAAGCAGTAACTTACTAAAAGGGTAACTTGTTTCAAATCAGGAGCTGCTAGTTCTCAGTCCTAGATTTCAATCATCATCATACTGTTTACACTAGTAAGTGTAAGTGTCTACAATAATAGTTTTTTGTTATTCTGTTGTGTCCAACTCTTTGTGACACTTTCCCTCTTACCCCCTCCCCCCCTCCCC
>NC_058133.1:204171402-204205287 GCF_016433145.1 Gracilinanus agilis | reverse complement strand
CGCCCCAATTTGGGTTTCTTGGCAAAGATACTGAAGTGGTTTGCTGTTTCCTTTTTTGGCTCATTTTATTGATGAGGAAACTGAGGCACATAGAGTTAAGTGACCTGCCCAGGGTCACATAGCTATTAAATGTCTGAGGCCATATTTGAATTCAGAAAGATGAGTCTACCTGGCTTCAGGCCTGGAACTCTATCCACTATGCCACCTAGCTGTCCCCTACAATAATAGTAGCCTGTAAAGCTAATTTCTTCCTATAAGAAGAAACATTTATATATATTTATTCATAATAATGGACTAAATGAGAGAAGACCTAGTCCTTTAATTTTTAGGGATATTAATCAGAAATAATCCTGAGGGGGGCAGCTGGGTAGCTCAGTGGAGTGAGAGTCAGGCCTAGAGACCGGAGGTCCTAGGTTCAAACCAGGCCTCAGCCACTTCCCAGCTGTGTGACCCTGGGCAAGTCACTTGACCCCCATTGCCCACCCTTACCAACCTTCCACCTATGAGACAATACACCGAAGTACAAGGGTTTAAAAAAAACAACAAAAAACAAAACAAAAAAAAAAAGAAATAATCCTGAGGGATTCAGGGACGATATTTAAAAGTGAGGAAATTTTGAAATGCTTACTTAATTGGAAAGGAATTTACTCACCTGGTGCCGAAGACAAGCTGCTTCAGTTACAGTCCATTGCCTCTTTTTCTTGAGCATGTGATCAATATTGATAATCTCTTCTGGCCAGTTTGAATTTTCTAAAGGTTTCATAGATGCTGCCTTTATTGAAAAATAAATAAATAGAGTAAATTGGTAAATAAAATTATATTATAGTGCTACAATAAAAGGAAATTAGGTTTTCCCTTTTTCTTTCTTTTTTTCAAAGACCTTATACTTTTGATAAGCAAATCAGAACCAGTTGCTTCATGAAGTGCCATGTACAAACATGTTCTTAGTACATCATAGAATCATAGATGTTGAGCTGGAGAATTCTTAAGAGTTTAATCTTCTAATTGTATAGATGAGGAAACTGAGGCACAGAGCAGTTAAGTGACTTGCATAGTTACATAGCTTAGTCTTTTTGAGGCAGGGTTTGAGCCCAGAGTTTCCTGACTTCAAGTCTGGTGCTCTATTCATGATGACATACTTTTAAATCTATTTAAATAATTATGAAATAATTATATGTATGACATATACACATACATGTACAAATTTATTTTAAAATGTATGGAACCATACTAGCCATTACATATGTATATATATGCATGTGTATACATACATATGTATATTTACATATATTATATATAGAGCCTATATCGACCTTGGGTAGGTCACTTATGCACTCTCTGCCTTGGTTTCCTCATCTGTAAAATGGGCATCATAATAGCACCTACCTTCTAGGGTTGTTGTGAGAATTTAATGAGATAATATTTACAAAGTGCTTACATAATAATTTATATTTGTAAAGTATTTACAGAATTACAGTAATGCCTCCCCTCTTCTGCCTTCTTTCCTGCCTCCTTTCCTTCAGGTTGGGGGGATAGAGAGGAAGCATTGAGATGAGTGGAATATAAGGAAAGGAAAAAAGTCTGCATTTATTTCTAGGCATTTTAAATTTTTCTAGATTTCTTGGGTCCTCTTTAATTTGCTTAGCACAGCCTTATTTGTTTCTCTTAAAGGCAACTAGGCAGCGCAATGGAGGGAGGGCTGGATGGGGAGTTGGAAGATAAATTCAAATCCTGCCCTCAGACATTGCCTAGCTCTGTGACTTTAGGCAAATTATTTAACCTCTTTTAGCCTCAGTTTCCTCATCTGATAATTGGGAAGTTTGACTTGATGACCTTTATGATCCTTTCTAAGATTTATGATCCTTGTATTTTTGGGTGGCAGAAGTTTATTTGGTTAAAAAAAATTTTTTTTATTTAAATATTTTTCCATGGTTACATGATTCATGTTCTTTCCTTTTTCCTTTTTCCTCCCCTCTCCCAGAGCTGACAAGCAATTCCACTGGGTTATACATATATTATCACTCAATACCTATTTCCATATTATTCATTTTGGTAAAACAGTAATCTTTTAAAAACTAAACCCCACATCCAATACTCCATATAAACAAGTGATAAATCAAATGTTTTTCTTATGCATTTCTACTCCCATATTTCTTTAAGTCTCTTGATGTGGATGACATTCTTTCTCATAAGTCCCTTGAGATTGTCCTGGATCATTGCATTGCTGCTAGTAAAGAAATCCATTATATTCAATTGTGCCAAAGTGTATTTGTATCTGTGTACAATGTTCTCCTGATTCTGTTCATTTCACTCCACATCAGTTCTTGAAGGTCTTTCCAGCTTATGTGGAAATTAAGCAGTTTATCATTCCTTATTGCATAACAGTATAGTTTATTTGTTTTTTTTTGAAAAACAAAAGATAGGCTTTGCCTAAAGTCAGTGTTGTTGTTGAGTCATGTCTGACTCTTTATGATCCCATTTAGGCTTTTCTTGGTGAAAATACTGGAGTGGTTTGCCATTTCCTTCTCCAGCTTATTTTACAGTTGAGGATACTGAGGCCAACAGGGTTAAGTGACTTGCCCAGGATTATACAGCTAGTAAGTGTCTGAGGCTAGATTTGAACTCATGAAGATGAGTCTTTCTCACTCCAGGCCTATCATTCTATCCACTGTCCATAAACAAGTCAGCAATTTTGCATAATTTTTCAGATTATGCATGGATAAATGTTTTTCTTTCAAAGAAAACTCTTTTTAGGGGCTTATATTACATTCAGTACTGAATGCCTTCCAAAATTGTTATGCTGCAAAATGAAATAGTGAGTATGAAAGCAAGAATTCAATAAACTATAAAGGTATGTACAAAAGGTAAGTTATTGGTGTTATTTATTTTTATAATGCAGCATAGTGGATAGGGAACTGTGCTTGGCATCAGGAAAGTCTGAATTCAAGTCCTGTCTTTGACACATATTAGTTGAGTAACTGATTCACTTTTATGGTTACCAGACAACTTTTTCAGATTGTAAATTGGCATTGGCAGAGGGAAACAACCACAGGCAGAGGCAAATAGATTTAGAAAAAAAAAATACTACCTATATCAACTATAGACAACCAGAGTTTAGACTCTTTAGACATTTTGATGTTTTTTAGCTTTAGGTTCAAATATTTGGCATGGGGAATCTAATATTAGATCTCAACTCTACTCCACTTTTAACTTAACTGATGTGATAAAACCTTTGTCTCACCTGTGCCTTCCAGTTTCTTCTATGGAAAAAATAGTCCTCAAAGAAATGTAAAGGCTCCTTCTTCCTCAGCAACTCCAATCTTTGTAAGTCTTTGAATGGCTTTCCCATAACCGTCCCATCCATATTTGGAAACAGTGGGAAGATGGGTATTTTAGCATATGGACTGTCAGAGGGGGGACTGCATCCTGACAAATGTAAGAAAGAGATTGGCATGAAACCATTGAAGGCAAGGAATAACTACATTAAGCAGAGCCTATAGGCATCACACTTCATACCTCCCCCAATATGGCAAGAAGACCCAGCATCTACTATATTCCTCTGGTACCCTAGAATCTGAGCCACCTTCCAGGGATAATAGGGTTGTAAGACAAAGCTAGGTCATTGCAAGATCTGTGTTATCAGAAGACTCTCCAAATGGAAGAGGCCTGCCATTAGGATTTGGCTTGGGGGTTGCTCTTTAGGAATCTGACATTTATTTATTTATTTATTTATTTATTTTTTTAACCCTTACCTTCCGTCTTGGAGTCAATACTGTGTATTGGCTCCAAGGCAGAAGATTGGTAAGGGTAGGCAATGGGGGTCAAGTGACTTGCCCAGGGTCACACAGCTGAGAAGTGGCCGAGGCCAGATTTGAACCTAGGACCTCCCGTCTCTAGGCCTGACTCTCATTCCACTGAGCTACCCAGCTGCCCCCGGAATCTGACATTTATGATAAATTCTTGCCCTAACCCCATACATTTCCAGGTAAATATTTCATACAGAGAGAACAGGTAGCAAGTCTTACTCTTGAGCTCTTCCAGGAATTTCAACAAATCCTTCTCGCTCATTATAGCAATGCGGGAGGCATCAGCAAAGGCAGCTGTGCTGGTCCCCTGGTTCATTGAATCCCTCTTGGACTTGCGCCTCTTTTTTCCACCGGCATCGTAGCGCCTCCACATTGGCCTGCCAGCAGCATCATGATATTTTTTCCGGTAATAGCTGAAACACAGAAGAAATTCAGAGAGAGGAAGGTTGTGATCCAGTTGTAAAAATGGCCGAGTTGTTGACTTAAGAATATTAGGTGTCAAGTTGTAATTTATTTTGGTAATTGAATAGAGTTGAACTAAATTTACTTATCAGTTTACAAATAATAAGCACAAGCCCCTTTCTAGTCTTCTTATTCCTATGTCTCTAAAGTCATTAGCCCTTATCCTTATTTCTTAGCTTCTCCTTTCCCTTGCAACACTAACTAATCATGTTGAAAATTACTGGTTGCGTTTTCCTTGGTTCCACTATGACACAGTGATTGTACTAAAGAATTTTGATTATCAACAAACCATTAATGAGCACTAGTGGTGTCTGTGGTACTGTCCTGGATACTTAGGGACATATGCAATGAAAAAAAAAGTATATTCTTAGAATTATAGATTTGGAGCTGGAAGAGACCATTCTAATTCAATACCTTTGATTTACAGATGAGGAAACTGAAAGCCCAGGAAGGTTAACAATGAGCAGAAGTATCATAGGCAGTTTTGATTCCAAAGCCAGTGCTCTTTCCACTGTAATATCTACCCTGCTTGCCTCATTTTCTTCCCTCAGAGAACTTTATTCTATAGTCAGCCAGTTCAACTTTATGTTGTTTTCTGTCCTTGATTCTCTATATAGACTATATAGAGTCTATATCATTAATTATCCCTTTCAAAAATCCTATCTGGATTACTCCTCCTATCAACCTTATCTACTGCTGGACAGTCTTAGAGGAAGTTACCACATTACATCTTCATCTGACTGTTCCAAGGCAACTCAAACAAAACATGTCTAAAATAGAACTCAGTGTCATTTCCTTAAAACCTCTTGCTTCCTCATCTTACTAGTTCTGCTGTGGATACCACCATTCTTCCAGTTACCTAGGTTTGCATTTTTTGAGTCATTCTCAACTTTTTATACTCTTTCTCCCCCAAATTAATCAGGTGCCATTTTTTGTCCTTTTTATTTCTATTTCTCACTTTTCTAAGACTCCTTTCCATTCACACAACTAACACGTTAGTTCAGGTTTTTATTACTGCTCACTTGGATTACTGCAATAGATACTTCTTTGGCTTCAAATCTATTCCCCTCTCCAATCTATCCTTCAGTAATTTATGAAAGCACAAGTCTGATTTTGTTACTCCCTTCCCCAAGAAACTTCAGTGGGTCCTCATAATACAGCCTCTTCTTTATGACATTTAAAGCCCTTCATGTTCTAGCTCCAACTTAGATTTCCAGATTTTACAACACAGAATTCTTCCGTATCTCTGGTTTTGCTTTCCACAGTTTCAGACTGGTTGGGTAGAATGGGGCAAAGGTCTCTTCCCTCTGCCAGAGAGGTCCCAGAGTCACTGCCCTTCATCAGTTCTTTTGCTTTTACTTGGAGGGTTTGTGTGTGTGTGTCTGTGTTTGAGGAGGGGCAGGAGCCCATCAGCCCATCAAGCAGGAGTGGGGAGAGAGAACACAGTATTATATAATTAAAAATGACAATATACTTTATATTATTATTGTATTTAATATTGGTAATGTTGTACTGTGTGTTTTAACTTATCAATTAAACTTTATCATATGTATGTGATAATAAAATCACATTACATATGGGGTCAGCAGGTGTTTGCTTATATCTGTGGTTTCAGCCATCCACAGTAGTTTTTTTTTTTTTTTAACCTTCTGTCTTAGAATACGAAGTATTGGTTCCAAGGCAGAAGAGTGGTAAGGGCTAGGCAATGGAGGTCAAAGTGACTTGCCCAGGGTCACACAGTAAGGAAGTCTCTGTGAGCCCAGATTTGAACCTAGGACTTCTCATCTCTGGGGCTGGCTCTCAATCCACTGCGCCACCCAGCTGCCCCAGGCAGTAGGTCTTGAAACATAACCCTTGAGGATTCAGGACCCTATTGTACCTCTTTCTTCTGCACCCTGTGATCTAGTCAAACTAGCTCCCTTGCTGTCCTGTATCCATAACATTCCATCTCTCACCTTCATAATTATGTGCAGATTATCACTAATGCCTGGAAGACTCTCCTTATCTCCAACTCAAAGAATTTCTAGGTGCTTTTTAGGGCTTAGTTCCAATGCCATTCAATCCTGTCTGTCTGTAATTTTTGCTTGTAACTTTTATACTGCTACCAGATTTTTTTCATTTTTGATTGGATCTGTTATCTCACTGGCACAGGTAACTCCTGCTGAGGAAATTCCCTTGGTCAGAATTGATTGTTATCTGCTTTGTAACTTGTGATTTTTAGAGTTTTTCTGAGGCATTTAGAGATTAAGTGAGAGGTTGATTAATTTGTTGTGGTTCAAACAGAGATTTGAACTCAGGTCTTCCCAACTCTGAGAGAGTTGGGTCTCTATCCAGTATACTATGTTGACTCTTCCTGTTACAACCAGATTCATCTTCCTTAAATATTTACTCTTCAATCTCCCCTTTCTTTGCCTTCCCTCCTCCCCTCCCCCCCATGAATTCTTATTGTCTGTAGGATACAGTTAAACTCCTTAGTCTAGCATGTAAGACCCTCTACAACTTCATTTCTTTCTATTGTCCTCTGGTTCTGGCCAAATTGGTCTATGGATCATTGAGTATAACATATACTTTCATAGTTCCATGGTTTTGCTTATGTTTATGCTCTTTTTTCTGTCTCTGAAATGCTATCTCCTAATTAAAAAAAAGTGTTTTATAGATAGATATATTTTGGTTTCTTGGAGAGATCTGATTTTAGTAATGTTTGCTATCAAATGCCCACCGAGGAATAAGAAATCCAACTTGAAGGCAAATACAAAGGGGAGAGTGGATGTTCCTTCACTTTCTATTTCCAAAGATCAGTCCTTATTTGACTCTGCTTTAGCTTCAGGGTATCCTTGGAGGGGTCTGAAATGTATTTTGCATTATTTCTTGGTTAAATGAGCCCTATCTGTGGGAGGTAAACATTTTCTGGTCCAAATTAAGTTCCCATCACAACTCCAAAACATATTAGAATCAATAATCTGGCTTTTAGAAATGTCTTGGCTTTCTGTGATCCTGTACCATGGGGAGCAGTTAGGTGGAATCTTCTTACTTCCAAAGGATCAGAGTATTTCCACTTCTAATCCCTTGGATTTATAGCCCTAGAATTCCATTAAACTCAAATTGACATGACTTGGCTTGTAGAGGTGGATGGGGGAGGTATTGGGTAACATGTATTTGTGTAATTTCCAGGTGCCTTTTGTTGGGTCCTGTGTTTATAAGGAAGTGGTAGTCTTGCCCCTATGTTATTTCAGTAATTTTTCCAAGAAGGCATTTTTTTTCCTGGCCACTCACCATACTATGTCTATCATAGACTTCCTAGGCAGTGCTGCAGTTTCCACCAGCTTCGACAGCATTTCAAACAACAGGATCCCCGTAGAATCAACAAGATCTGAGTTGGGGTCAGTTTCTGGGACTAAGGAGAAAAAAGAGACTTCAAAGTGCATTCTTTACAAACCATTTACCTTGAATACAACAGTTTCCCTTAGTAAGGAAATAAATTATCTGTAGTAAACATAGGAGGCAATGAAGTTTAGTAGAAGAGCTCTGGATGTATTTTACTTGTTGCCTTTGTGGTCAGGGGGCCCATATGTGAGTTTTGTTTTCCTCCTCTGTAAAATAAAATGGATGGACTAGGTGATTTCTGAGTTCCTCTCCCTTTCTGATGTTTTGTGGTTCTGCTGTTCTATCTGCAACTGCAACCAAATGATTCATTCATTAAGATGAAAGGAAGTGACTAAGAAAAGTCACATTGAGCATCTTCTTTAACTAGAGGGAAGTTTCATTTGATCTAGTTAAAAGTTTGGGTTATAAAACATCTTTGAAGCAATAAAATTATGACTGTAAAATGATGGAAAACTAGGAGAACAATATACACAATGATTTTTAAAAGATAACTACACAGAATAAATGCAATGCCTGTTACTGAATCCAGAGGTCACATGGCTGACCCAAGTGCCAAATGTGGTGTAGGAGGACAAGTATAGATGCTATGTTGATTGGTTTTCCTTGACTATAATTCTTTTTTTTTTTTAAACCCTTGTACTTCAGTGTATTGTCTCATAGGTGGAAGATTGGTAAGGGAGGGCAATGGGGGTCAAGTGACTTGCCCAGGGTCACACAGCTGGGAAGTGGCTGAGGCCAGATCTGAACCTAGGACCTCCTGTCTCTAGGCCTGACTCTCACTCCACTGAGCTACCCAGCTGCCCCCCCTTGACTATAATTCTTGATTATAAAGGAGGGTTCAAAAAAGTCTTGGGTAAGAGAGAAGTAGTAGCTAAGGAAAAATAAACATACATCAATAATATTTTTAAAATGAAATATTACTGTTAACAAGGGCAAAGAAGCTAGACACTAAATTGCATAATGCTTTAACAAAAAAAAGAATCATTTGTGATTGAGTCCATTAGTGGAGTATAAATGATGATGCTATAATAGTAACTTGAAATGTTTCCTGTTTATACTGCAAGTAGATCCCATATTCTGAATGATTTAGGTAACAAGAGTCCTTCATTTTCATTTTTCTTTCCTTGTTTTTAAATCCAGACCTTCCAATTAAGAATCAATACTGTATATTAGTTCCAAGACAGAAGAGTGGCAAGGGCTAGGTATTGGGAGTTAAGTGACTTGCCCAGGGCCACACAGCTAGGAGAAGTCCGAGGTCATATTTTAAACCCTGAACCTCTCATCTCTAAGCATGTATCTCAATCTGTTGAGCCACCCAGCCATCCTCAGATCCTTTCATTTTTAGATGAATTCATTTGTAGGCTACTGATTTGAGATGAGAATACTCATTATCTTAGAAACAACCTCAAAACTATGTTTGGGTTCCCAGGTCATTATTCCCTAAAAACCTTTAATGACTTGAAATATCTGTGGTACCAACAGAACTCTTTTTTAAAATTTTAATTTAATTTAAATTTAAAATTTTATTTTAAATCATTTTCCATGGTTACATGATTCATGTTGTCTTCTTTCTCTCTCCCCTCCCCCATTACAGAGTTGACAAGCAGTTCCACTGGGTTATACATGTATTATCACTCAAATTGATACAATTCTTTCAATTATACTTCACCACCATTTAAACTAAGCTTTGTTTCACATGTGGAAAAATGCATTTCTCTGAAAATATGGCATAATGGGGGATGGAGAATTGGTCTTAGCAGTTGCTATAGAGTCAGTTTAGGAGGAGCATACTTTTCTATACTTCTTTAGCTGTTAAAGAGAAAGCTTCACTCTTTTTGAGGGGAGGAGGGTTGGGCATCATCATAAGAGAAGAGACCCCTCCAGGTGAAATTATACAAAGGAATACTTATATAACTCAGGTAATAGGGTTTGGTACTGTAGACTCACCCTTAGCAAAAGGCTCGTAGATACCATTAAATGGGCAAAAGTATCATAACCCAAATCATGCATTCTAAATAAGTCTCAGTACAATTTTAGTGTCTATCATCAGCTATTTTCCCTTTGGTGTTTCACTCACCAACAGCCTGGATAAAGCGATCATTATCTGTTAAAACAGTGAGAAAGTCTGGAAAATTCAGCTTTCCATCTCCTGCAATAGAAACCTCAGGATTAGATTAGGAAAAGCACAAGAAGAATTTGAAACTCAACAGTACAAATAGGTTGTTTAGAGTACCAGACTAGGGTCAAACAAACTGAGTTTTGGCCTTAACTCTTATCAAGTATTTTATGCAGAATAGGTAGCAGCCAGGTGTATAGCCTTGGCCTGGAATCAGGAAGATCTGGGTTCAAATAGGACCTCAAGCACTTAATAGCTGTGTGATCTTTGGCAAGTCACTTAACCTGTCTCAGTTTCCTCAACTCCACAAAGAGAAAGGGAGAATCAAATGAAATAATAAGAGTAAAGCACTTAGCACAGTACCAGGTACAAAGCAAGTGCTTAATAAATTAATGTTTCCTTCTTCCCTCTATCTCTCTCTCCTTCCTCCATCCATCCATCCCTCCTTCCTCCTTTCTTTCTTCTTTCCTTCTGATCTTGGGTAAAGCCCCTTATCTTTGTTATTCTCAGTTTCTCCTTTACAAAGCTTAATGAAGATTAATATAAATTTCTATATTTATCTTTTAAAAATGTATAGGGTTAGGGGAGTTGTGGCTAGACAAAATCTCTTAGGGAGCTAGTAAACTACAAACTCAAGTATGAGTCAACAGAGTGACATGGCAACATTTGGTATACCACTTAGTAGAAGGCAGGTGCTTGTGAAATGTTTGTGGAATTAAGGAAAAAGATAATGTGGTTTCATACTACATGAATAGAGGACTATAATAATAATGACTTTTATATATATATACTTTAAGGATTAAAATATATACTTTAAGGCTTACAAAGCACCTTAAATAAACCTCTATTAAGCCTCATAACATCTACATTTACATCTCATTTGAAAACAACCATGTCAAGCAGGTATTATTGTTACCTTCTTTTTTACAGATGAGGGAAAATGAAGATAAGAAAGAATAAGTCATTTGTCCAGGGTCATAATGTGGTAATGTGTCTGAGGATTTGAATTCAGGTCTTCCTGACTTCTGAGTCCAATACATATACTATATAAGGGTTGTATATATATATGTATATATGTGCATATATATATTTATAATTTTTTTAGGGGGCAACTAAGAGGCTCAGTAGATAGTGTTGGGCTTGAAGGCAAGAAGACTTGAGTTTAAATCTGGCCTCAACACTAGCTGTGTGACTCTGGGTAAGTCACTTGACTTCTGTTCACCTCAATCCATTGGAGAAGGAAATGGTAAACCACTCCAATATCTTTGCCAAGAAAACCCCATAATGGGATCATGAAGTTGGACATGACTGAATGACATATATACATATTCAAGGGGCCAGACTTCTGCCTAAATGTTGGGAATTTTCCTTAATGGGGGCTCAGAACAAATGTGATTATATTCCTGATTTTCATTTACTATTAATGCCCTAAAGTTGTAGAAGAGGGAACCATTTGGAGCTGCAAGACCATTTTATTGCTCCTAGGCTTAAAATGAACTCATTATTGTAACAGAGGGTTATACAACTACTACTACTAGTAAACTACTAATAACAATTTAGACATTCAGAGAAGCAAGCCAAAGACACTCATTAGAAAGTTTTATTGAGGCAGTATAATTAGAAGTTCAAGTACTTACTGTCAATATCAGCATAATCTAGTTCATCCTGGATTTCTTGATTTGTTAGATCAATCCCCAATTTAGCTGCAGTAGACTGTAATGCATGTGAATCAATGCAGCCTGTTTCATCCTTGTCAAAGCACTCAAAAGCATCTAGGAAGGCTACAAACATGGAATCAATCCAACAATTAGTTGGGCTGGGCAACTAGTCAAGCAGAAAGGACATTATGTGCTTTTTAAAACCAAGGGTCCCAGCTGATGCTAATATAATTAAGCTAGACAATATAACTATAACCACAGCTGGTTGGAAATTATGTTCTGAAGTGTTGAAGAAAGCCCATTAACAGGAAGAGGCCAAAATCTCTTTCCCAGAAATTTTAACCGAATCATGAGCTGAAAACTAGAATGAGCTGCAATCCTTGGCTCAAAACTGAATCAACCCCATTTTTTTTTTTTTTTAAGAAAAGTGGATCAAAGGTCCATCCCACTTTCAAATCCCACTCATCACCAAAAAAAGTACCCAGGTAACTATTTCAAACTAAAATCAGTTTTATGTATTTCCTGAAATTGTAGAATGGGAATAACAGTAGATGATCATAATCTCTAAACTTTCCAGGAAACAAAGTAATGTTTACTTAAGCTCAAGCTTTAGTTAATTCAAAATAGCAGATATCTTAAGAAGCTCATTTTGGGGGATGGCCAAACTCTAATTACAACATACCGTCCAGTTGTCCTTGAGTTAATCGTTCTTTGTGTTTAACATGGTCCTGAATAAAGCCTTGGAAGTCTCTACCCCTGTGTTGAGATATATTGAAAGATTCAATATGAATTAGAAACTATAGGATGTTAGTTGCACTCCTAAGTTTAGTTCATGGGAAAGAGAAGAACCATTAAGTAGGACTAGTTTTTGCCAGATTACCCAGGTCTCTTGCTTACTGACTACACAAGATAGGCAAGGAAAGAACAAACAGGTGCCTGACCAAAAGTTCAACCTAAGCTTCATTCAACCTTGCCTCCCAAGTGATGCTTCCAACTTAGGGAGGTCCATATTGTGTCAGTAACAAGAAAGGAGAGCAAGCCTTCAAACAGAGGGGAGTTTTATAGTCACAAAAACTATTCTGTGCATTGTGCTGTCCCTAAAATGGCATGATAACTCTGAAAAGGGGTAAACAATTGAAGAACTCAAAGAAAATAATGTTACTAGATACTGCTAGCAGTTATAGATAACATCCCTCTCCATTTACCTGAAGAGAGAGTTTGGTATAGTGGAAAGGAGGCTTGATTTGGAGTCAGACACAAATTAAAATTCTTACTGTCATTTGATAGCTGAACTTGACTGTGGACAAGTCATTTAAGTTCTCTAGTTCTCAATTATTCATCTCTAAAATCAGAAGTTGGATTAGGTGGCCTCTAAGATCCTTTCCAACTCTAAATATTACATTTTATGTTACCTTCTTGTGAATATATTTTACTGGGATGTGGTAAAAGCAATCCTTTGTGACTCTAGGAGCGACTGCGGCAAGAGAAGAATTATTGTTGCTTTTATATTGACTCCGTACATTACAAAGAAATGGCTCAAAGCTTTAATTATAGCAGCAGAAGTTTGAGATTGAACAAGGAACACTTTGAGCTGTTTTAAAAAGGAATCTGTGGTACTTGAGAAGTTATTCTTCTGAAATAGTTTAGTAAAATTAATATGGATTTCGATCCCAGGTTCCTTAATTACTTTGCTCAGACAAATAGGAAGGGCAAATGGTAAATATCTTTGGTCAATTAAATTATGTTGTTACATTTTCTTTATTAGTCAGCCAATAATCAAAAGGCTTCAGTATCAGAATAAATTCCAAGCCACCAGATGTAGCTTCCAATGAATGTTTTCATACAAACAACTTTTAGCCTTGTTGCTTGTAGCATGCCACGGGAAGTACAGTTTCCCCAAAAAAGACATAATTTATGGCTAATGGGTTATTGTCATTGTAGATTTAGAGCTTATGAATAACTTGGATTCCTTAGGCAGTTTCTCATCTGATTATGTGCTTCTCCTATGCCCAGATCAAGATATGGCCAATCTGAGATGCCATGGAATTTGAATTGCCTAAGAAACTGGGTCAGAGAAGTCTTCTAAAATGAAGATTCTAGGGGAGATTGTATCCTAGTGTTTGTGATTTGAAGTGGTAAATACTTTATGACCCTTGCATGTAAGACTGCTTTTCCAGCTAATGCAACATCCAGACTTAGATTTAGCTAAATAGTTTAGAAGACAGAGCATTGGACTTGAGAGATAGTAAGAGCTGAATCTTTCCTCAGAAACTTACTAGTTGTATGACCCTGGACAAGTCATTTATCACTCTGGGCTTTCACTTTCTTTTTTATAAAATGGGGATACTAAGATCGCCTACCTAAAAGGGACTAAATGAGATAATATAAGTAAAGTGCTTTGCAAGCCTCAAAGAGCTAAATAAATGCTAGCTATTATTATTATGATTATCAGATAAGCATATAACCATAAATAATAACATACTGCTGTAAATTTAGAGTACTTAAAAATAATTAATATTTTCCCATGGTTACATAATTCATGTTCTTTCCTTCCCCTATTCCTTTGACCCCTCCCATAGCCAAGGAGCACTTCTTCCACTGGGTTTTACATGTATCATTGATCAAGACCTATTTCTAGAGTATTTTCTTAACAATAGCTTTGTGAGGCAGACAGTTCAAACATTATTACTTTAATTAAAAAAAAAAACTCGTATCATCTGTCTTATAATCAATGCTATGTGTTGGTTTCAAGGCAGAAGAGCTAGGCAATGGGGGGTTAACTTGCCCAGAGTCACACAGCTAGGCAGAGTCTGAGGCCAGATGTGAACCCAGGCCCTCCTGTCTCTAGACTGGCTCTCTATCCACTGAGCCACTTAGCTGCCCTGCTATTATTACTGTTGACAGTGTGGAAACTGAGTTTCAGAGAGGTTAAGAGACTCCCTCCTCTCCTAAGATCACAGGATCATAGATTTAGAGTTGGACGAGACTTAAAAGGTCATTTAGTAAAATCCCACCTTATTTTATAGATAAGAAACCAAGCGACTTGCTCCAAATTATACAACTAATCAATGCCAAAAAATGAACCAGGCCTCTTGACTTCAAATTCAGAGACCCTTCCTGACACTATCTTAACAATGAATCAAAGATTCTAGTGGAGTATTTGTGGTGACATGATTGTGACACTTGGTAATCCACATGTGACCTCTCTGTGACTCATCTATGTGATATCTGGAGTGCTGCAGTAGTGGCACTGCATTGTAAGAAGTTCAAATTTGTGCTCCTTCCCTTGAGCCTAGAGGACAACAGTGGGCCATTTCATTAATTATCCCAGTGAGAGAGTATAATATCTGAATTATGCAGATATTACATTCCTTTGAACCTTCAATCAGTACTTTTGTTTCAGAAATTTGCACAGATGGGATAGCCTACTCTGGCCACCAGAGGGCACTAAATCTACAAATGTGTAGGCTGTTTCCCAACTATTGTGGCAGGTGGCTTTAAGTTCCCATGCAGAGCAATTTAAAACCATGCTAGTGGGGACTGGGATTTAGCCAACAGGGCCAGCTGCTCTAACATAAAATATAATCAATTACTCTAGAGCCATCATTCTAAATCATAATTTTTTTTCTCTGACAGCCCACTTTCAGAACTCAGCTACTTATCGCTACTTAACTCAGTATCACTGTGGTCTTCCTCTGAGAAGAGTTGCTCCTCATTTCTCCTCATCTCCTACCTCTTAGTTCCCACCTTCCTCAATACTCAGCTCAAAGCTCACTTTTCCATTGCTCCTACATGCTAATGTCTTTCTCTGCCCACCTCAGATTACTTTATATCTTTTCTCAGCATATATTCTTGGATGGACCTATTTCTATGTTGTCTCCTTTAGAATATATGTTCCTAGAAGTCAGGGCCAGTTTTTGTCTTTGTGTTTCTAGTACCAAGCATATATTAAGCACCTAATAAATGCCTGTTGTTCAATTAATTAAAAATTTTTCTTTTATAAAAAGGAGTCATTGCTGAGACTCTTTACACATATGCTGGAAGGCACTTTAGCTAACATCAGATCCAATTCCACCATTTACAGATGAGGAAATGGAGGAATGGAGAAAAGAATAATTTGCCCAAAGTCACATAGTTAATAACAAAGTTGGAAACAAATGGAAGAATGGCTCATAGACTCTCTGTGGATAGGCAATTAAAGGAGTGTTTGTTTTTTATGTGTAAGGTCTCTTCAAAGATTTGGCCTGTCATATTTTTATGATGTGTTGGAGTCAGAAGATACCATAGGAGAATGGTCTGAGCTACATGTTTCATTCATTATGCTTTTGGAGCTCCTTGGAAGTGGCAAGGGAAAAGACAACTGAGGAGGAAGCTGAAAAGAAAGGGCACTCACTGGTAAGAAAGCAATAAAGAGTGAGAGATGGCAGCTTTAAGACATCTTCCCTGAATCTCTCTTTTCTTCCAGTTTGAAGACAATGCCAACAGTCAAAAATTGATGCAGCACAGTGAGTAGAATGTTGGACTTAAAATCAGGAAGACCTAAGATCAACTCTTGTCTCAGACTGTTACAATTTGTGTGACTTTGGGCAAGTCAAAGTCACTTAACCTTTCAATACACTTCAATTTCCTCAATTGTAAAGCCGTAGGATTGAACTCAGTGATTTTTTTTAAACCCTTAACTTCCATCTTGGCGTCAATACTGTGTATTGGCTCCAAGGCAGAAGAATGGTAAGGGTAGGCAATGGGGGTCAAGTGACTTGCCCAGGGTCACACAGTTGGGAAGTGTCTGAGGCCAGATTTGAACCTAGGACCTCCTGTCTCTAGGCCTGGCTCTCAATCCACTGAGCTACCCAGCTGCCTCCTCTCAGTGACTTTTAAGATCCCTTGTAGCCCTAGATCTATGATAGTGTAATTTCTGATAGTAATGTAGTAGAGATACAAATTGTCTGGGAGTCAACGCAATTAGGAGCATTAAAATTTAGTTCCTATAATTATCTAAGAAATGCTGTGGAAGGCTCTTTACTGCAAGGTTCTCAGCTACTCTCTGTGTGAGTGAATGAATCATCTCCTCCTACCACAGTGCTGAGAAAAAGGAATAAATGAAGAGGCAAAAAAGTATTTATTTTATTCTTCCATTGCATAGAAGCATCATGAGGAGGATAAAGAGATCAGATTTCCCTTCTAAGTAAGGGGTTTGGGCTTTAGGAAGCACATTCAGGTTAGATGTGAAGGTGAGGGCTTGTGTTTTATTGGATACCTCTCTATGTCACAATTTTCTCTGTGTCTGTGTGTATATAGGATGTGAAATCAATTCAATGATGACTTGGAAAGGAGAAAAATTCAGGGAGTTTGAAGTTCATGAATATTAACTGGAGTAGATTGAAATTGAACCATGCTTTGGAAGCTCGGAAGTATCTAGGGACATCATATGTCTAAAAGCAATAAGAAACATAATTTCACTAAACACTTGGTCATCTCATATTGCCAGACTCATAATGTGCATTTGCAAAAAGATCAATATGATGATAATTACAGCTTAGGTATTTATATTTGTTGCAAGGAAGGAGAAAGCAAAACAATCTAGCTAAGAACTCCACCAGATCTCTGAATTAAATTAACATATACCGTAATACTAGGAGTCTTTTATGTAAAAGAGGGAATGGGAGATGAGAATGAAAACTATATTGGAAAATATGGATGGGTAATAATGATATCCATTCTATCTTTTATGTAAGGGTGGCTGCTACTTTCTTTACCTTCTTCTTGATGATTGCAATACTAAAACAGTTCTTAAGACAGCAAACTGTAGTGTCCATGGAATTTTTATTTTGTAAAGATTTCTTAGGTAAGAAATAGATGAGATGAAAGGCATGTAGATTAGACAGAGTCTCAAGATTATATATTATGATTATTCTTCATTTATTTGTTTGCTTGTTTATTCATTCATTCATTCATTCATTCATTCATTTATTTATATATGATTACTTTTTTTTTTTAAACCCTTACCTTTGGTCTTGGAGTCAATACTGTGTATTGGTTCCAAGGCAGAAGAGTGGTAAGGGCTAGGCAATGGGGATTAAGTGACTTGCTCAGGGTCACACAGCTGGGAAGTGTCTGAGGCCGGATTTGAACCTAGGACCTCCTGTCTCTAGGCCTGGCTCTCAATCCACTGAGCTACCCAGCTGCCCTATGATTTACTTTTTAAAAGAAGAGTGTTAGGAACTTCTGGACATGGTAAGCAGCAAGTGACATTCAAAAAGTGAAATTGAACTGGTCGTCAATGGAAGAATCATTTCTGAATCCGATGTCTATATATACAGTCAGAGCATAGACTTATTCAAAGAAATATGAAAATCAATGCCAAATTAAAAGACTAAAAATTACAAGATGTGGTAAGCAATTAAGATAATTAGCCTGATCTAATTAAATACACTATTGACCTAAAAAAAGAGAAATGGATAAGAGAAAAGAGAATGACTCAGATTCAGAGTGGTACTAGTTTACAATATAAACTTGTTTTCAAAATCTTATAGTGGCAAGATAATAGAAGATTGTGAGCAATATCACTTCACAAAATAGTAAGAAGTATTGTAAGAAAAAAATTTATAGAAATCTTTAATAAACTTTATTATAATAGATTTTTCTGAGGAGAATTTAAGGATGAAATTGGAAGGAGGGAAACAGAAAATGGAAAGTATTTGTATTATAACAAACTATTCTCTTCATCAGTGACAGTGGAATCACAACATTTGGATTGAAGAAATGAAAATGGCAGTAAAGAAAAAAATTAGAAGAGTAGCAGGATTGGATAAAGAACACAAAGAAAAGATCCATGGTGGAGATGATAAAACCTTGAGGATATTTCGAGATCAGCTTTCTATTTGAAAGAAGATATTAAACATTAGGAAAAAATCATGGATGTTATTATTATTTAAAAAAGAATATTAAGAAAATAGTGATAACTGCTAACCCAAAGACCTCCTTTTCTATCTTTATAAAATTTCATGAGAGTAATTTACATATTGATTCTTTGATGAAGGAATGAAAAGGCAACAGAGTTCTGCAAACAAACCTCGAGAGCTGACTATATTTTTGATTTAAAAATATAGGTAATATAACCTCCCACCATGAATATTGTTTATTCATTATTCATTATTATTATTTCAGTTTATTGACTGAAATAAATGCCAACAAAATGCTCTCCTTCAGCTAGCAGCCTTCCATGTATATGTTAAAAACTGCAATGTCCATCATTTGGGGAATGATAAACAAATTGTGGTATATGATTGTGATGGAATACTACTGCGTAATAAGACAATGAGCAGCCTAATTAAAAAAAAAAACCAAAACCTTGGAAAGAACTATACAGGATAATGAACAGTGAAATAAGTAGAACCAAGAGAACATCATATACAGCTACAGATTTAATACTTGAATAAATTGTGAATGTTATTCTCCAGAGAATGAATTAAAAAATGAAAACATGAAAGACATAATTTCTCTCTCTCTCTCTCTCTCTCTCTCTCTCTCTCTCTCTCTCTCTCTCTCTCTCTCTCTCTCTCTCTCTCTCNGCTAGCAGCCTTCCATGTATATGTTAAAAACTGCAATGTCCATCATTTGGGGAATGATAAACAAATTGTGGTATATGATTGTGATGGAATACTACTGCGTAATAAGACAATGAGCAGCCTAATTAAAAAAAAAAACCAAAACCTTGGAAAGAACTATACAGGATAATGAACAGTGAAATAAGTAGAACCAAGAGAACATCATATACAGCTACAGATTTAATACTTGAATAAATTGTGAATGTTATTCTCCAGAGAATGAATTAAAAAATGAAAACATGAAAGACATAATTTCTCTCTCTCTCTCTCTCTCTCTCTCTCTCCTGGATGATACCTTCTATGATGCAGGAAAGGGAGGGGAGGAGGGACTGAGACATTTGTAAATAAATTCTATTAGTAATTTTTAAAAATCCTTTAGAAATGTTAATGATAATTTTGTTTTCTGACTCTCTGAATTAGGCATAAAGCAGTGAGAAAGGTATTTGCTACTGTTATGGAGTATGTTTAGCATAAAGTCCTAATAAAAAATTCTTTCTTTGTCTCTCTATCTCTTTCTGTCTCTGTCTTTGTTTCTCTGTCTCTGTCTCTCTGTTAACTCTGCCATTTGTATGCCTATTCTTTTATTTAACAAACGAAGCTGAAGCCCAGAGTAGTTATATATCTTGTTCTTTTGGGGATCAGAAGGAAGAACCAGAAGAAAGGGACAAATTTAGGCTTGACATCAGGAAAAATTCTCTAATAATGAGAGTTATCCAGGAGTAGAAATGTACTATTCTTGGTACAGGGCAGATTCTCCAAAACTTGAGATCTTCAATTCTGGGATTCTATGTTTTAGATTCCATGGAACATGGAATGATGTCAGAACAGTCACAGTAACAAATAACCTCAATGGCAATGGACATGGCAGTGAGCTTGAGGTACAGCTTATAATAAGATATTATTTTGAGATTGAGAAGATGCCATTAAGGACATGTTGGCTGGAAAAGGAAGGGGGCCAGTAATAGTGTGTTGGGTGGATCCTCTATGGATAACTGATAGAAGGATATGGACAAGAATTAAGTTGCTATCAACACTGGAGGGAATATCCTTGCCAGTGAAATCAAAGATCAGTTGAAGGACTGAAGGAGAATATGAAGACTTAGGTAAAAACTTAATAGTAGAAACCATGATCAGAGAAGTAAAACAAAATTAGGCTGTTTTCTGGACTTTGTATCTTCTAGTGTTATGTAGCAGCAAAATGTCTTTTTCAGAAATAAGAGTAGAGAAAAAAATAGGAACTAACCACACTTTTGCCCCCTCCCATCCCAAATTTGTTGAATACATCTGCCATATGGGACTCTCTCTAAATCAGCCTTTTCTTCCTCTTCTCTCCCTTAGATTCTTTTGTTTAATTTGATCAATCTAATGGACTGGGACAAGCTTCCCATATTTTCCTTTCTCTCTCTTTTTTTAAACCTTTACTTTCTTTCTTAGAATTGATACCAAATATCAGTTCCAAGGCAGAAGAACTGTAAGGGCTAAGCAATTGGAGTTAAGTGACCACTTGACTAGGGTCACACATTCTGTCTGAGGTCACTTTTGAACCTAGGACCTCCAGTCTCCAGGCCTTGCTCATCCAATGAGTCACCAAGCTACCCCTCCCATATTTTCTAAATGGTAGTTTGTCTTTTTAAATGTGTGTGACTTAATTTGGAACATATACCCATTTATTCCCTCATGCAACAGAAGATGGGAGGAATTATAAGCAGTTAAGAGGGTATCTTATGCAAAGGCCTCCTGTCATAGGGGGGCTATGCCATTTCTTGCCAGAATCCCACATTGTGCAAAATGTTTTATGCTCTGCACTGCTTACAGAGTTGTAGACTCTCAGAATTGGAAGGAATAGGTCTTACAAATTATCTGGTCCAATCTTAATTCAATAGAATTTAATAGTGCCTTATTTTGTAGAAGGCCTTGTATTAGGCTTTGGGATCATAAAAACAAAAAAGGAAAAAAAAACAGTTTCCTGCTCTCATGTAGCTTATATTCTACCATGGGATATTCAGTGTAAATAGTGTCCTTTGTAATGTTATATATTTTATTTCAAAAATTTTAAAAACCTTATTCTGAGAAGAGGTCCATAGACGTCACCAGATAGCCAAAGGGGTCCAGGACACAAAATTGGTGAAAAACCACTGTTCTATTCTAATTGCTTTTCATTCCTTGTGTCTTTTAATTACCCACCTGATGTGACTTGCTGGAATTTTTGTCAGGGGTTTCAGCTTATACTTTAGCTTAGAATCAGAAGAAACCGACATTTGGCTGGTGACTCCGTCTGGAATTTAGAAAATAGAACTAAATGACTGGTTCACATATTACTTCATGCTCCTTTGTTCCTTACCCAGCTTAGGGCTTTCTACAGAGTAAAACATAACTCTAAGTATAATAATAATAATAATATTTGGCATTTATCTGATGCTTTAAGGTTTATAAAGCATTTTATTTAATCATTATAAATATGATCTAATTTTATCCTTTCAACAACCCTGCCAAGTAGATATTATTATCCCCATTTTACAGATGAGGAAACTGAGGCAGACATAACTTAAATGAGTTTCAGAGTCACAGAGCTACTACAGTGCTTGAGGCTAGATTTGAATTTAGGTCTTCCTGACTCTAGGTCCAGTACTTTATCCACTGTGTCACCTTGCTGCTTCTATACTAAGTATAATATAGACTCTGAAGGAAAAATAAAGTTAAGGAAATTTTTTCAAAGTATGGCTGTGTCATCGTAAAAGAGAAATAGCCTCCTTGGCATTTCCCATAATCTTAAAGAGCTTTAAGGGAATAGGAACAATATCTATTTTCCTTCTATCTACCCATTTTAATCAGTACTGTCCCAGGAAGTCAATCCAGGCAGGTTCTGAGGGAAAGTCAGTCACTTAGAAATAAAACTTGCCACATCCAGGGAACAATCTAATGTCACAACAAAACAGAAAAGTTTGTCATATTTATTTCCATCTTGCAGATGCCTAGTCACTCATAACACCCAGGGTACTTAAACTCTTTTATGTGTAGATTTTTTAATAGTGTTTTCACTGTCCCATATGCTCTGAACCTAGGTAGCCTATCTTTAACTTTGCCACCTTCTATAGGCAACACTGTTATTCTGTCCTTTTGTTGCTTGGTGTGGTAGGAGCAGAATGATGTCCCAGTTAAGCCAGACCTTTTCTGAATACACCTCAAAGCTATCCTTCCTTTTATCTTCCTGTTCTCCTTATGGGTAATGTCTGACTGTCAGCCTGCCAGGGCCTGGAGGGGGGTGGGAGCCAGCATTCAGGGACTGGGTTGGTAGGGGCTCTGCCTTTGTTTATATGTTTGATTTTTATGCTCTAAATTATCTTCCAAAAAAAAGACAGTTTCAGAGAACAGACAGTGTGACTCCAGCAAAGTTGCTGATGAGGAGGAAGAATGGAAGAACAAGTGTTAAATAATGCAGTCAAAACAAAAACAAAAAAAGGAAATAACTCTAGTAGATTTCTCCTGAAGACCCCCAGTCAAAAGACTAGAAAGTAATTGTTTCTGAAAGTTGCTGCATGGGTGGGGAACTTATTACCAAGCTAGGAAGATCCCAAGAGGGCCTCCAAACCCTATCACTATAAAATCCACCCCGGCATTCAATATCAGCATTAGTTTTGACTATTTTTTGACTCCTGTGCAAAAGTGACAGGTGGCAAATCAAAACTGGAATCTTGGCATAGAATCCCACTGAGTTCTGAAGTTTAAATAACAAATCTAAACTATGCCACTCACCACCTCTGGGCCTTGATCAGCAAATGATCAAGAACCCAATAAGGGGTTTATTCCATCATACAACTGTGACCTCACTGCTCATTCTTATGGAAAGAATATCACAGAGGATCCTTGCAATCTCAGAGCTCCAGGCTTTTCAGAGTGGTTTACCCAGTAGAGCAATATTCCTGGTTTGTTTGTATCTGTGTGTGTATATGTGGTAGAAAGGAAGAATCTTGAAATCTTAGAATTTTAGAAGTGGTCAGAAATTTTGAACAGGACCTGTGAAAAGAAGAAGACTTTTTCTTAAACCTTCCATGAACAAATTTGCTTGTTGACAATTATTTGAGTTAAAATTAAGCAGTTTATGCCTGGCTATTTTATTCTCAATCCCTGACCACTCTAATCCTTCTAAGTCAAGATAAATAGCATAGAAGGAGAATTTCTTTAACTGGTAAGCCACAGTGGCTGGAAAGAAAAGGAATAGAGGATTTCAACTCAGTAAACTGTAGTGAAAAGAATGCCAATTCTGTTAGTGACTTCCAGTTTATAAATGGATATTACTACAGATATCCCTGATAATATGTTTTGGAAAACTGTTGGTTCTAAGTCTTTGCACCTGAGGGAAATATCTGAAAACCTAGCATCCAGCCAGGAAACTTCCAGAGTTCCTTTCTAGAACAAACAAAACAAACCAAATTCTTATTTTTAAAATTAAACATTTAAAATTTAATATTTAATGATCCTTGGGCAGATGGGCTTAAAGACAGGAATTAATGGAGGTGACTAGTGTTAATTTTAGAAATTTAGAAAATTTAGAAAAACACAAGAGTGTTTTCCTTTGAGCTCAATAGATCTGAGAATCTCACTTCCTATTATTCCATAAACTCTAGAGCCTTGCTTTACTCTAGGATCAAATATAAACTCAGACTTTAAAAGCCTTTTATAATTTGCCCCCATTATTACTTGACTATAATTCAGCCCCAACTGGCCTCTCTATTCCTATCTTTTTTCCCCTCTTTCTTTGGCTCTATCTCATGCCTATACTGTACTTCTTCCTCATTATCAATTATAGAATCCCTTCTTTAAAGATGCAGCTCAGGCCTCATTTTCTTCTACACGAAACCTTTCCTAATTTCCTTATTTTCTAGAGAGAAGCTTCCCTCTCTACTTTGTATTCATTATATATATATATATATATACATATTTATATACATATAGTGTTTTTCCTAATAGATTGCTTTCTTGAGCAAGTTCCTTGAGAGTAGAGATATTTTGGGGGTCATTTACATCTCTAGCACCTAGCACAATGCCTGGCACATAATGTTTGCTCATCTACTTGATTTTTCAATTATAATTCCTCTATGGAAAGGGTCAGCCATCATTTTTACTATTAGTAAGGCTAAGCAATATCCATAGATGGCAATGGCAGTTCTAAGATTTAGGCAGGGAAGAATAAAAATGAAGAAAAAGAAAGGAGGGTAGGAGGAATTGAGAAAAGAAAGGCAAATCATAGAATGCTACAATTTTAGAAAAATTAAAGTTAAAAAACCAAATAACAAAGAACATAAAGATTCATAGTGGATATAAATAGACTATTGTAGTGAGTTGCATGTTAATTTCTGTACAAAAAGTGGCCTAAGTATGATTGGAAAAAAAATGAGCTTGTTAGGTAGTAAGAATGAAGAGACAACAGATGGGCCAGCCTAGGAGCTAACTTGGTATATTTTTAAGACACTAAAAAAAAAAAAAAAAAGGCAGAAAGCCTATCCCATTGGATAGAGCAGTGATGGGCAAACTACAGCCATGGGCCAGATGTGGCCCCCTGAAATGTTCTATCTGGCTACGTGACATTATTCCTGATCTGATGAATATAATGAGTAGGATATAATACAATGAAACTTCGAAAGAGTTGCCTTAGAAACAGACTGACAGATGAGCATTTCCTTTCTTTTGGCTCTCTCTTTAAAAAGTTTGCCAGTCACTGGGATAGAGCAACTTTGGTGAATTAATAAAATTAGAATTGTATAGAATAAGGATGCCTGGAAAAATTGTGATTTATGTCAGTAGAGGAAATACTTATACTGAAGAAATAATAGATTCACACTGAATGACTTGGGTGAAATTGCTCCATGCTATTTTGTTTGTTTGGAATACTTTTACAGAGTGGAAAAACAACTTAAAATTAATTATTGCCACTTCTGACCTTGCCTCCACTTTCTTTTCATCCTACTATCTTTACATATACAACACTCCACTCAGATATTTATGCTGTTTACAAGCCACACTGATATCTTTCAGGCATCCCAGGTATACTGGAAATGCCTAAAGTGTGTAGGACTGAAGAAATAACTGCCAACTTTTCCCACTTATTTGACTTAGGATTGGGCAGTTTGTATTCTACCCTGGGGGAAAAATTATTTTAAAAAATCTCAGAGAATGAAGCTTTCAACCCTCCCCCCCCCAAAAAAAAAAAACTTATTTGCCAAAATTTGGAGTTATGTGAAAAAAATTAGTTAATTAAAATTTAACGTTCTCTTTACTAGATAGCTTAGATTATCTGACTAATCAAATATGGGGAAAAATAATGAGTTTTTAGGAATTTGAAGCACTAAAATCTCAATTCTATAACATCATCTCACGTTGTTTATTATTTACCTTTAATGGACCCTTTAATGGACCTTGAAAATTCCAGCAGTTTGTTGAGATCCACCTTTCCATCAGCTATAAGTCAAGGACAAGATAAGATTTAGAAACAATGATGATAAAAATAATTAAAAAATTATTAGTTGGATTCTATCAGAAAAACCTGGAAGACTTACATGAACTGATACAAAGTAAAATGAGTAAAACCAGGAGAATACTTTAATACTATATGATTATCAACTCTGTCAGGAAGAGCTTCATGTACAAAGTGATGTTTGAGTTGAGTTTTGAAGGAAAAATAATTTTAATAGGTAGAGGTAAGGAGGAAGTACATTTCAGTTATGGGGTATGATCAGTGCAAAAATAAGGAGACAGAAGGTGAAGTGTTTGTGTCATCAGAAGGACAATTTGACCAAACCATAGTGTGGGAAGCCAAACAGAAGAGTTAAATTTGATCCTTGAGGCACTAAGAGGATTTACTGGGACTTATTGAGTAGGTAAGTGACATGTTCAGATCTGTGCTTTGGGAAAACTACATCAGCAGGTATGTGAAGGATGATTAGAATGAACAACAACAAAGGAGACAACACATAAAAGAGGAACTTCATAGTTTTTAATGTAGAAAAAGACCAAATAAGAATGTATTGCAATAGTTTAGACAAGAGATGATGAGGGCCTGACTTAGAGTGGTACCTGAGTGAATGAGAAAGCCAGATATGAAAAATTCAGCATTTAGCTTAGTGACAGGCTTATATGAAGTATTTAATATTTATTTGTTGCCTGTGGAAAAAGAAATGACAAGATTTTTCAATTGATTGAATATGTGGGGTGAGGGAGAGTGAGGAGTCAAGGATAACTCTGAGGTTGTGAATGACCTGGATGAATGGAAGGATGCTGGTATTCTTAATAAAAATGGGAATGTTTAAAACAGTGGTCAGTTTGGGGAGAGAGATAATGATTTGTGTTTTGGAAATATTGAATTTGATATGGCTAAGGGACATTCATTCTGAATTGTAGTAAGGTCTGAAAATTTCCCCCACACTTTCCCCTCTTTCAGGTACCTTGAGTAATCCTCAAAATTGTATTGTCCCCAGCAAAATCCCCTTTTGGTTGGGCTCATTTGCCCTGCCACTTTCTGCAAGGTCTTTGGGACCCTTGCTACTTATCCTGATTTTTTTTCACCCAGAAACTAAATATGCCCTGGCATTTCTATCTGCCATGAATGAACATGAACATGATTCCTTTTTTATGTGTTGTCTTGTCCTTTGTTATTCATCCTTCATTTTTTTCATTCCATATTGGTCATTGTTGTAAGAGCATACTCATCCATACATGACCCAAATCCCTAAATAAAACCAAAGATACACTGATGTGAAAGATGACTCTTAACAGTTCTTTCTTTGGAGGTAGATAGCATTCCCCATCATGTCTTTCAAAATTGTCCCAGATCATTGCATTGCTGAGAGTAGCCAAGTTTTCACAGATAATCATCATCCAATATTGCTGTTATTGTGTACAATGTTCTCCCAGTTCTGCTTATTTCATTCTGCATCAGTACCCACAGGTCTTTCCAGCTCTTTCTGAAATCATCTTGCTTATTATAATTTCTTATAGCACAATAGTATTCAATCACCAATATGTACCACAATTTGTTCAGTCATTCCCCAGTTGATGGACATCCCCTCAATTTCTAATTCTTTGCCACCACAAAAAGAGCAGCTATAAATATTTTTGTACAAGTAGGTTCTTACCTCTTTTTTAATATCTTTTTTGGATACAGACCCAGAAGTGACATTATCATATCAAAGGGTCCGCACCGTTTTTAGCTTTTTGGGTATAGTTCCAAATTGTCCTCCAGAATAGTCGGATCGGTTTACAACTCCACCAACAATGCATTAGTGTCCCAATTTTGCTTCATCCTCTCTGATATTTACCACTTTCCTTTACTGCCATATAGGCCAATCTGATAGTTGTGAAGTGGTACCTCAGTGTTGTTTTAATTTGCATTTCTCTAATCAAGAATGATTTAGAACATTTTTTTCTTATGATTATTGATGGCTTTGATTTCTTCATCTTAAAATTGCTTGGTTTGTATCCTTTGACCATTTGTCAATTTCATCCTTCATTTTTGAAGAGGACTAATAACATTGGGGGTGTAATCTTGACTTGATTGTGAATTGGATTTAGGTGAAGCAAAGTTGCCCAAAGTCATTAGCCTCACTCTCTTTTCCAGTCATCTAAGTCCAGTGCCAAGACAAAAGTCAGAATGACTGGTGGTGGCCTGGGATGCAGTGGATTATGTTGGCATCTCTGAGGTCCGATGAAGCTCTAAACTCTCCATACTGCCTGCTTCATTTGGCTTCTTGGCCACTGGAACAAATTGTTCTCATTTGCCCAGTCCACTTGGGGGTGGGGGTGGGGAGGTCTTCATATACTTAAAGTCAACATTCCCCTAATTCACTGATGGGTTTGAGGCTAATCAGTTATTCTCAACTTGGTTTATTCTGTCTGCTAAGATGGCTTTACTGGAGTTTGGCAGTTGCTTATGCTACAGCTTCTTGGGGACACAGGTGAGAGTTGAGTGAAAGGTAGTGGAAGCAAGCCCTCATACCAGAGGTGCTAGTCCTAGTCTCTCCACACCCTATACATTGCAATTAAAATGTAAGAGAATAGGGATTCTCAGTTTTCTATTTGTAGCTTCAATACTTAGAATAGTAAGCACATAGTAAGCACTTAATTAAAAACTTAATGTTTTTCTATTCATTTGTATTTAATCTCATATTTGGTCTTTTCCCATCATTGTTCTCTTCAATGCCAATTCCACTTCCAATGAACATATTTGTGACTGTGATTTTAAAAGCCTAAATATGATTTCACTGTCCTTGATGGAGAATGTTTAAAAAATCTTTGAAGCTCTTCTCTAGTTCTCATTTGTTTGTTGTTTTTCCAGTTTAATCTTTAAATGCTTTGGGGATGATATTGATCATTTGAGGTTTCTTGCCAAACTTCATTTAAATCAGCTTCTCCCTTTGCTGTATTTTTTAAAAATCATTTTTATTAATATGGTTCATTTTAAAAACATTTTCATTTCCAACTATTATCCCCTTCTTCTTCCCTTTGTACTAAGAACTCTCTTGTAACAAAAGAAATACAAAAACATTTCAGCTTCCAGGTTAAGATGGCAGCATAAAAAGCAGCACTTAACCTCTCCTAACTGAAACATACAGGACTCCTCAAGGGGACATAAAAACAAATCCAGACAAACAGAGGGACCCCACAACAGGGCGCAGCGTGGAAGGTACGTGGAATTGGGGCATTTCCATGCTATAAAAGGGTGAAAACAGCTCTCACTAAATCGCGGGCTGAGCAACCCCCTCCCCCACACACAACCACCTACAATGCCAAAGCCAGCTCAAAAGAAATAGAGCAAGTTTGGGGCACCCATTGAGTCATTGGCAGCTCCAGGGCCTGTTCATGAGAGCAGCAAGACTTAGGACCCCAAAAGGCTAAAGAACTCACACGGACTTTGAGTGCAGAAACGGAGCGCAGGCTCAGGCGGAGGCAGACACAGGCGTGAGCAAAGGCTCTGAAACCCTGAGTGGGGAACCAGGGCAGACGGGTATACGACTGTGGAAGCAGCGCCCTGAGACCTGTAAAGGAACCTCTGGCAGAGGATCAAGCAAGGGGGTCCACCAGTAGGCTTGACCTTGAAAACAACCAGACCTGAGACCTCAGGAGCCGAAAGAGCACAGACAGACCCTGAGCGCGAGGATAAAGCTGAGAACGGGCTGGGCTAACAATGGCAACCCAGAATCAGGAAGGCCAAAAGAGAAAGATTATCAACAAGAAGAAGAAATCTTTAACACTCAACAACTTTTACACAGAGAAAATCCAGACAACCGAGCAAACAGAAGAGGAGAAAAAACAAGCAATCACATCCGGACCCTCCCAAAATAATGAAAACTGGTCACAAGCTCTTGAAGAGTTCAAATCTGAGATGACAAGAAAGTTGGAAAAGATTTGGCTAGAGAAATGGGAAATAGCTCAAAAGGAAATCAGGCAAGAAAATAACAGTTTAAAAGGCAGAATTTCACAATTGGAAAGCGAGGCAAGTCAACTGAAGACCAGAAATGACCAGATTGAAAAGGAAAACCAGTCCCTAAAGGCTAGAATTAAGCAATTAGAAGCTAATGATCTCTCAAGACAGCAAGAACAAATAAAACAAAGTCAAAAGACTGAAAAAATAGAAGGAAACATGAAATATCTCAATGAGAAAGTGACAGACCAAGAAAACAGGTCTAGAAGAGACAATTTGAAAATCATTGGTCTCCCTGAAAAAGCAGAAATTAATAGAAATTTGGACTCCATACTAAAAGAAATTATTCAGCAAAATTGCCCTGAAGTTCTACAACATGAGGGAAATATAGACATTGAAAGGATGCATAGATCACCCTCTACACCAGACCCAGAAAAGAAAACGCTCAGGAATATAATAGTCAAATTCAAGAGCTTCCAAGTAAAAGAAAAAAAATCTTACAAGAAGCCAGAAAGCAACAATTCAAATATCAAGGAGCACCAATCAGGATCACACAGGATCTGGCAGCCTCCACACTAAAAGACCTCAAGGCTTGGAATATGATATTCAGAAAGGCAAGAGAGCTGGGCCTTCAACCACGGATCAATTGCCCATCAAAATTGACTATATACTTCCAGGGGAAAGTATGGGCATTCAACAAAATTGAAGATTTCCAAGTATTTGCACAGAAAAGGCCAGGGCTAAATGGAAAGTTTGATATCCAACCACAAAAATCAAGAGAAACGTGAAAAGGTAAATAAGAAACAGAGGGGAAAGAAAGAAAACTTATAATTTTTAAATTTGCCTTTTTAAGGGCCTCAGTAAGATCTAATTATCTGTATTCCTATGTGGATAAATGCTATGTATAATTCTCTGTAGTGAACTCTATTCAATATTATAGTATTCGCTATTATAGTGATCAGAAGAAAAATTCATAGGGAGAGGGTGGAATACTAAATGGTCTAAGATGATATGGGGGGTGGGAAAGAGGGGGGCGAATAGGAGAGGACACCAAGAGAAACTTGAGTGAATAAGAAAAATAGGATATTCTATTACACACAAAGAGGGCATGGGAAGGGGAGGGGACAAATACTATTATAAGAAGGAGAGGAAGAGAGCATTAAGAGGTAATATTTAAACCTTACTCTCAGTGTAATCAACCCAGAGAGGGAAGAGTAGCTATATTTTCCATTGGGATAAAAAACTCTATCTAACCCTACTGACAAAGTCAGAAGGGATAAACCAAGGGGAGCAGGGGAGTGGGGAGGTCAAAAAAGGGAGGGGAGAAGAAGGGGGAGGGAATTCATTAGGCTTTTAAAAATAAAAAGAGGTAATAAGGGAGGGGGTAGAAAGGGAAGTTAATCAAGGGAGGGGATAAGAGATACTGGCCTTTAAAGCAAACCACTGGTTTAAAAGGAAATAGTTTAAGAAGAAGGGGTAGGAAAAGGGGAGGATACGAAAATGTCAGCAAATGCACAACTGATAATTATAACTCTGAATGTGAATGGGATGAACTCGCTCATAAAACAGAAGCAAATAGCAGAGTGGATTAGAAACCAAAATCCTATCATGTTGTCTACAACAAACACATATGAGGTGGGTGGACATACACAAGTTTAAGGTTAAGGGCTTGAGCAAAATCTTTTGGGCGTCAAATGAGAAAAAGAAGGCAGGAGTGGCAATTGTGATTTCTGACAAAGCCAAAGTAAAAATAGATATGATTAAAAAAGACAGGGAAGGTCATTACATCCTGATTAAAGGCAGTATAAACAATGAGGAAATAACACTGCTCAATATATATGCACCAAGTGGCATAGCATCCATATTCATAAAGGAGAAACTGGCAGAGCTCAAGGAAATAGATAGTAAAACTATAATAGTGGGAGATCTAAATATTCCTCTTTCAGATCCAGATAAATCAAACCAAAAAATAAATAAGAAAGAGGTAAGAGAGGTGAATGAAGCCCTAGAAAAATTAGATTTAATTGATATGTAGAGAAAAATCAATAGGGACAAAAAGGAATACACCTTCTTTTCAGCTGCACATGGTACATTCACAAAGATTGACCATGTAATAGGGTATAGAAACACTGCAAACAAATGCAAAAGCGCAGAAATAATAAATGTAACCTTCTCAGATCATAATGCAATAAAAATAATAATTAGTAAGGGCATCTGGACAGGAAAATCAAAAACTGATTGGAAATTAAATAATATGATTCTCCAAAACCAATTAGTCAAAGAAGAAATCATAGAAACAATCAACAATTTCATTGAAGAGAATGACAGTGATGAGACATCCTACCAAACTCTGTGGGATGCAACCAAGGCAGTACTCAGGGGGAAATTTATATCCTTGAGTGCATATATTAACAAATTAAGGAGGGCAGAGATTAATGAATTGGGCATGCAACTCAAAAAATTAAAAAGCAAGCAAATTAAAAATCCCAAGATGAAAACTAAATTAGAAATACTAAAAATCAAGGGAGAAATTAATAAAATTGAAAGTAAAAGAACTATTGAATTAATAAATAAGATGAGAAGCTGGTATTTTGAAAAAAACAGATAAAACAGACAAAGTACTGGTCAATCTAATAAAAAAAAGGAAAGAAGAAAACCAAATTGACAGTATCAAAGATGAAAAGGGAGACCTAATGAAGGGGAAATTAAGGCAATCACTAAAAACTTTTGGCCAACTATATAGCAATAAATATAACAATTTAGGAGATATGGATGAATATTTACAAAAATATAAATTGTCTAGATTAACAGCAGAAGAAATAGAATACCTAAATAATCCCATATCAGAAAAAGAACTTGAACAAGCCATCAAAGAACTCCCTAAGAAAAAATCGCCAGGGCCTGATGGATTCACAAGGGAATTCTATCAGACATTCAAAGAGCACCTAATCCCAATACTATACAAATTATTTGATATGATAAGCAAAGAAGGAGTCCTACCAAATTCCTTTTATGACACAAACATGGTACTGATTCCAAAGCCAGGGAGATCAAAAACAGAGAAAGAAAACTACAGACCAATCTCCCTAATGAACAGAGATGCAAAAATCTTAAATAGAATACTAGCAAAGAGACTCCAGCAAGTAATTAAGATCATCCACCATGATCAGGTGGGATTTATACTAGGAATGCAAGGTTGGTTCAACATTAGGAAAACCATCCACATAATTGACCATATCAACAGTCTAACAAACAGAAACCACATGATCATCTCAATAGATGCTGAAAAAGCCTTTGACAAAATACAGCATCCATTCCTATTGAAAACACTGAAAAGTATAGGAATAGAAGGACCTTTCCTAAAAATAATAAACAATATATACCTAAAACCATCAACAAACATCATATGCAATGGGGATAAATTAGAAGCCTTCCCAATAAGATCAGGAGTGAAACAAGGATGCCCATTATCACCTCTATTATTCAACACAGTACTAGAAACACTAGCAGTAGCAATTAGAGAAGAAAAAGAAATCGAAGGTATCAAAATAGGCAAGGAGGAGACTAAGCTATGACTCTTTGCAGATGATATGATGGTCTACTTAAAAAATCCTAGAGAATCAACTAGGAAGCTTGTAGAAATAATCAACAACTTTAGCAAAGTTGTAGGATACAAAATAAATGCACATAAATCATCAGCATTTCTATACATTTCCAACACATTAGAGCAGCAAGAGGTAGAAAGAGAAACACCATTTAAAATCACCCTAGACAATATAAAATACTTGGGAATCTATCTACCAAAACAAACACAGCAATTATACATAGATAACAACTACAAAACACTTTCCAAACAAATAAAACTGGATCTAAACAACTGGAAAGTCATTGATTGCTCATGGGTAGGACGAGCTAACATAATAAAAATGACCATTCTACCCAAATTAATATACCTATTTAGTGCCATACCTATCAAACTACCAAAAAACTTCTTTACTGAATTAGAAAAAATATAACAAATTTCATTTGGAATAACAAAAAATCAAGAATATCAAGGGAAATAATGAAAAAAAATGTGAAGGAAGGGGGCCTAGCAGTAGCAGATATTAAACTATACTATAAAGCAGCGGTCATCAAAATGGTATGGTACTGGCTAAGAGACAGAAGGGAGGATCAATGGAATAGACTGGGTAAATGACATCAACAAGACAGTGTATGATAAACCCAAAGAGCCCAACTTTTGGGAAATGAATCTACTATTTGACAAAAACTGCTGGGAAATTTGGAAAACAATATGGGAGAGATTAGGTTTAGATCAACATCTCACACCCTACACCAAGATAAATTCAGAATGGGTGAATGACTTGAATATAAAGAAGGAAACTATAAATAAGTTAAGTGAACACAGAATAGTATACTTGTCAGATCTCTGGGAAAG
>NC_058133.1:204171034-204171302 GCF_016433145.1 Gracilinanus agilis | reverse complement strand
CAAAAAACTCTGACAGGGGTCTAATTACTCAAATATACAAGGAGTTAAATCAATTGTATAAAAAATCAAGCCATTCCGCAATTGAAAAATGGGCAAGAGACTCAATGAATAGGCAATTTTCAGGTAAAGAAATCAAAAATAACAATAAGCACATGAGAAAGTGTTCTAAATCTCTAATAATTAGAGAAATGCAAATCAAAACAACTCTGAGGTATCACCTCACACCTAGCAGATTGGCTAAAATGAAAGAAGGGGAGAGTAATGAATG
>NC_058133.1:204154013-204170534 GCF_016433145.1 Gracilinanus agilis | reverse complement strand
TAGACAATATAAAATACTTGGGAATCTATCTACCAAAACAAACACAGCAATTATACATAGATAACAACTACAAAACACTTTCCAAACAAATAAAACTGGATCTAAACAACTGGAAAGTCATTGATTGCTCATGGGTAGGACGAGCTAACATAATAAAAATGACCATTCTACCCAAATTAATATACCTATTTAGTGCCATACCTATCAAACTACCAAAAAACTTCTTTACTGAATTAGAAAAAATATAACAAATTTCATTTGGAATAACAAAAAATCAAGAATATCAAGGGAAATAATGAAAAAAAATGTGAAGGAAGGGGGCCTAGCAGTAGCAGATATTAAACTATACTATAAAGCAGCGGTCATCAAAATGGTATGGTACTGGCTAAGAGACAGAAGGGAGGATCAATGGAATAGACTGGGTAAATGACATCAACAAGACAGTGTATGATAAACCCAAAGAGCCCAACTTTTGGGAAATGAATCTACTATTTGACAAAAACTGCTGGGAAATTTGGAAAACAATATGGGAGAGATTAGGTTTAGATCAACATCTCACACCCTACACCAAGATAAATTCAGAATGGGTGAATGACTTGAATATAAAGAAGGAAACTATAAATAAGTTAAGTGAACACAGAATAGTATACTTGTCAGATCTCTGGGAAAGGAAAGATTTTAAAACCAAGCAAGAGTTAGAGAAAATTACAAAATGTAAATTAAATGGTTTTGATTATATTAAACTAAAAAGCTTTTGTACAAACAAAAACAATGTAGTCAAAATCAGAAGGGAAACAACAAATTGGGAAAAAATCTTTATAACAAAAAACTCTGACAGGGGTCTAATTACTCAAATATACAAGGAGTTAAATCAATTGTATAAAAAATCAAGCCATTCCGCAATTGAAAAATGGGCAAGAGACTCAATGAATAGGCAATTTTCAGGTAAAGAAATCAAAAATAACAATAAGCACATGAGAAAGTGTTCTAAATCTCTAATAATTAGAGAAATGCAAATCAAAACAACTCTGAGGTATCACCTCACACCTAGCAGATTGGCTAAAATGAAAGAAGGGGAGAGTAATGAATGCTGGAGGGGATGTGGCAAAATTGGGACATTAATGCATTGCTGGTGGAGTTGTGAAATGATCCAACCATTCTGGCTGGCAATTTGGAACTATGCTCAAAGGGCTATAAAAGAATGCCTGCCCTTTGATCCAGCCATACCATTGTTGGGTTTGTACCCCAAAGAGATCATTAATAAACAGACTTGTACAAAAATATTTATAGCTGCACTTTTTGTGGTGGCAAAAAACTGGAAAAGGAGGGTATGTCCTTCAATTGGGGATTGGCTGAACAAATTGTGGTATATGCTGGTGATGGAATACTATTGTGCTAAAAGGAATAATAAACTAGAGGAGTTCCAGGTGAACTGGAAAGACCTCCGGGAACTGATGCAGAGCGAAAGGAGCAGAGCCAGAAGAACACTGTACACAGAGACTGATATACTGTGGTAAAATGGAATGTAATGGACTGCTGTACTAGCAGCAATACAATGACCCAGGACAGCTCTGAGGGATTTATGGTAAAGAACGCTACCCACATTCAGAGGAAGGACTGCAGGAGAGGAAACATATAAGAAAAACAGCTGCTTGAATGCATTGGTTTGGGTGGACATGATTGGGGATGTAGACTCGAAACTACCACACCAATGCAACTAACAACAATTTGGAAATAGGTTTTGATCAATGACACATGATAAAACCAGTGGAAATGGGCGTCGGCATGGGTGGGAGGGGGTGAAGGGGAAAGTAGGAGCATGAATCATGTAACCATGTTAAAAACAAATATTAACAAATGTTAAAAAAAACATTTCAGCAAACAAACTTACATGTTAACCAAGTGGAGCATTGTAGCAATGATATATCAAGGGTATAACCAATTTTTCTGCCAAAAAAGGAAGCTTATTTTCTTATATCTTCTTTGATTCATTATAATTACATAGTTTTTGTTTTTGTGGACTCATGTGTTTTTGTTATTATGGCCATTGTGTGTTTTCTTGGTTATTTTTTTCACTCAGCATTATTATTTTTAATCATTTTCTAGTCAAATCACTTTCTTAGCATAATTCCAAACTGTTTTCCAGAATGACTGGATCAATTAACAGTGAGAAAATAAAATTAATTCTGATTCCATTTTGTAATTGATTCTATTTTGTATTACTCCCGATAGAGTGTAAAATTGCCTAACCGAGGTCTCTTTGTCTCTGAGTTCAGTTCAGTTCAGCTTTCTTCTCTGAGCTAAGTTGTCCTCTAAATCAGCTTCTTAAAAAAACCTACATCCCTTATATCTCTAGGCTCCACACATCTTATTTTTGTTGTTCAGTTGTTTTCAGTCATTCCCAACTCTTCATGACCCTATTTGGGGTTTTCTTGGCAAAGATTCTAGAATGGTTTGCCATTTCCTTCTTCAAATAAATTTTACAGATGAGGAAACTGAGGCTGGTGGGATTAAGTGACTTTCCAGGGTCATACTGCTATAAGTGCCTGGGGCTTTCCTGATTTCAAGTCAGAGGTTCTCTCCATTGCACCACTTAGCTGCCCTCACATCTTACTGACCATATACAATTACCAAGAGACTTGTTATCCTAGTAACAAGTGTGGCAAGATGCAGTAGGTACCAGTTTGGTATCTCTACAATGATTACTATCTTTTAAAAAAGTCTAGACTCTTTTTCATGCAGGTGGATACCACCAATAAACTTTTCATAGCAATGAGATGGGAGAAGGGGATGTTGTTAGTTCTGCATTCCTGATTGCCGTCCAATCATATTGTATTCAATCATCTATAGAAATTCAGACTTCATGACTAATCATACTTTTTTTTTTTTTAAACCCTTACCTTCCATCTTGGAGTCAATATTGTATATTGGCTCCAAGGTAGAAGAGTGGTAAGGGCTAGACAATGGGGGTCAAGTGACTTGCCCAGGGTCACACAGCTGGGAAGTGTCTGAGGTCAGATCTGAACCCAGGACCTTCTGTCTCTAGGCCTGGCTCTCAATCCACTGAGCTACCCAGCTGCCCCCACTAATCATACTTTTAAACTTCCTATTCTTTGACTGCTTTTATTTCCCAAAACTATATAAAGGCTAGCAATCCCTACCTTGTGGTCTTTTGACTGAATCAAGAGACTCCTTTTATTGGTAAATGCTAGACTTCCCAATAAATTGAATGTGCTTGGAATGTCGTGCCTCAGTTTGCCTTATTTCAATTACAACAGCTTAAAAATTAGCCTTTCTATGCTAAGTACAGATGAAAATGGATCATATTGAAAATAGCAAAAAAGGTCTAATCTAATTATATCCAATATAGCAGAAGAAAAAATAATGTAAAAATTAAGGGTCTTTTTGATCTACTGGTAAACTATGATAAATCTTAAACATTATAAATCTAACTACAGTAGGATAATATGATTGTTCCTAAAGAGAGCTAGGCAACTGAGTCAGATTATAAAGCAGGGGCAATAAAACAATTTAAAATTCAAAATTATAAGTTCTGATATACAGGTCAAGGTTCCAAAACTTTGTACATTAAAAAAATTGGGGTTTTTTTGGAATGAAAAACCCAGAATTCAATCTTCAATTTTTCAAAGGTTTCTTAATAAAATTTTAGGAAATCAGGAAGACTTCATCTTTTGGAGGTGATGTTTTACCATTTCAATGTCTGGTCTCTTATTTTTCTTTTCATGAAGACAAAGACTAGCAATAGAATACATATTTTCAACAAAAGTGGAATCTATATCATTCATTTTTGCATCAATATAATCTTCAATATGCTTTTCTTCATCTTCAATATCTTCTTTGATATCTAGCAATAATTGAGGTTCAGGGGGCAGCTGGGTAGCTCAGTGGATTAAGAGCCAGGCCTAGAGACAGGAGGTCCTAGGTTCAAATCTGACCTCAGACACTTCCCAGCTATGTGACCCTGGGCAAGTCACTTGACCCCCATTGCCTACCCTTACCACTCTTTTGCCTTGGAGCCAATACACAGTATTGACTACAAGATGGAAGGTAAGGGTTAAAAAAATAATTGAGGTTCATGCTGGTCATCTACTGCTGGAAATCCGGTTATTATTTCCAGCAAGAGCACACCAAAACTATAAATGTCAGATTTAGATGTTATCTCTCCTTTCAAAGCTTCAGGTGCCATATAGGCTGTTGTTCCCATAATTCTGCTAGTCATGACCATTTGGTTAAATTTTGCAGAAGTTAGTGCAAGTCCAAAGTCAGAAATCTTGGGTAAGAAGCCCTCATCAAGTAAAATATTTGTACTTTTAATATCTCTATGAACATGATTGTTTGCATGTAAGTAGTAGATACCATTAGCTGTACCTTGTGCAAATTTTGCATCTTGTATGACAGGAAAGTGATTCAGTACCATCCAGACAAGATAGTCTGTCAAAGCAATGAACCATTGGGCATATAGACATACACCAAACAGAAATCATCGCTATCACTTGAGAAACTAAGCAGTTGTACTAAGTTTTCATGTTGACACTTTGCCAGTATTTTTATTTCTTGATCAAATTGTTTTATTTCTTCAGTACACACATCAGCCATCATTGTAAGTTTCTTCACTGCCATGGTTCTGCTGTTGATACAGCCTTTATATACAACTCCAAAGTCTCCCTTTCCCATTTTGTTTCCACCAGCGGACATAAGGCACTCATCAAAATTATTTTTAACACTTTAATTCATAAAATGAAAACCTCTGAAAATGTGTATCACTAACTTTAAATTTTTTTTTAAACCCTTACCTTCTGTCTTGAAGTCAATACCGTGTTTTGGCTCCAAGGCAAAAGAGTGGTAATTAGGCAATGGGGGTCAAGTGACTTGCCCAGGGTCACACAGCTGGGAAGTCTGAGGTCAGATTTGAACCTAGGACCCTCCCATTTCTAGGCCTGGCTCTCAATCCACTGAGCTACCCAGCTGCCCCCGTATCACTAACTTCTAAACCTTTCATGTCTGGACTTGAGGAGCCTAGAGATATGTTCATGATTCTGAATAGGTTTCACATGTGTTTTTTCTTTGTCATAAGGAGGCAGCAATTTCTTCTGAGTGCCTGATTTTTCTTGTAGAAGTACATGGATAATTTCTGGAATGCTATCTGGCAGCAACAGGTGTGTTGGTGCTAGAAATTCATTTCTAATCAAAAGATCCACAAGATCTCCAACTGTACAGTTTGTGGTTCCCTACACAAAGAGTAATTCACTGGTGGGACTCTTTCCACTTTGAAGTAATCCTGCTATCTCCAGAAGGCTTTTTTTTTAAATCAGCTGTTAACTTCTTCCATCCTTCTTGAGGGTCAATAAAATATGCCAGCTGCTTAATTAGGCCAATATTTAAGCACCTCACATATGCTGATGAAGTTATTGTTTTGTTCATCTCATAAGATAAGGAAATTTCTCATCAAATACTTTTGGATATTTATGTAGTTTATATTTAAATGTTATAGATCTATTTTTTTTCCATTGCACATGAGATGCTGGAGCAACCTATAATCCCATGGTAGGAAGGAGAATTTCAAACCAGGTCTTCCTGACTCCAGGTCAGTTACTCTATCCACTATACCATGATGTTTCTCCAGAAAGGTAGCCTGAGCTCTGTGCAGCCGCCAGCAAGAGAGCGCAATACCAGGAGATGTGAGCTACAGCCCGGCCCAACAAATCTCTTCACTGTTTCTTGATTTTCTCTGAGGTGATACTATTCTTAAGCTCATTTTTATTCTTCTAGCTTTATATGAATTTTAATCTTCATTCATGTGGGCTGTCTGGTGGAGACATTTAATGATTTCTATATAAGTAACAAGTAATTTCTTGCCTGTTCAAATATAACTAATATAGTTTTTTTGGTTATATTAATGTTGCTTTTGTATAGTTTATAAATCTTTGACCTTTCTCAATATTTACTTCTTTCATTTGTTTTTCAGAAAAGCTTTTGACAACTGTCCATTCATTTGCTTGTCCAAAGAGAAACTGTGAGCCATCTTTCCTTTTAGCTACAATTTTCTTTTGTCTCGTGGTATGGGGAGAATGTCAAGTTGATACAAAAATGAATGAAAAATAAAAAAATCATTTAAAAGTGCTTACTATATGCCAAGCACCATGCAGTATTACTAGGATTTTAAATACAAAAGCAAAGATAGTCCCTGCTGTCAAGGAGCTTACATTTTATAGAGGGAGATAGTATACCTAGGGGAGTATTAGAAGACTTAGAAGGGGTACCTTTGGCCCATAAAGTTACAGAATTTGTAAATGGGATCATAAAGGAAGAGAATGACATACTTCTTCCAGGAGTAGTGACTGAATTGATCAGTCAAGGTGTCTGATGAGGAAGTGGTTGTGGATCAAGGAGTTAAGTAATGCATGACTATGGGCCAGGTAAGGCATATATACCAATCAGGAGAGCAGGTGGGATTTCTGAAGATGAAAAAATTAAAATCCTGACTATAGTCTCAGGTCCCAGAGGTGATGGTCAAGGAGTATGAAATAAATAGGATTCATTTCCTCTAGCTGAATGTGCACTGGATAAGAATCTTACATTAGAATACTAGCAACTAAGTTAGTGTTTATAGGCTAATATGATCTAAAAATCATGATTTTTAGCATCTTCTGCCATTTCCTGTGCCACTATTCCCTTTGTTACCATAGAAGCAAAAGTGATCAAAGGGAATTGAGAACCATTTTGTATATTTCTTCATTTCATGTATTAACATGATCACAGAATTCTTTGCCAAGTTGTCCATGGGGTCTTTCTGTATAGCTTTCTTATGCTTGGCTAGCCTGGTCCTTGGAAAGCAGACATAATGTATCACCTGTGAGTGTACTCAAAGCCTTTCCAGCTGGGAACTATGTACTCCTATAGTCTGGGCACTAAGAAGTTAGGTCTGACAGTACAGATGGCTGATTTAGGAATGATTCCCATGTCAGAAGTCATTTCTTACCTGTTTGAATAGAATCAATTCCATTTTTCATATTATTATTATTATTATTATTATTATTTTAAACCCTTAACTTCTGTGTATTGGCTCCTAGGTGGAAGAGTGGTAAGGGTGGGCGCAATGGGGGTCAAGTGACTTGCCCAGGGTCACACAGCTGAGAAGTGTCTGAGGCTGGATTTGAACCTAGGACCTCCCGTCTCTAGGCCTGACTCTCAATCCACTGAGCTACCCAGCTGCCCCCTTTCATATTATTTGAAACTGCTCTCATGATGGTGCTTCAGATTAGGATTTGTATTACATATGAAAATAGAAGCAAAACCAAACCAAGAAGCCTATGGTTTATATTGGTGTCCTTGTTTTGTTGTTATTCAACCGGTTTTCCATTTTTCATTTCACATTTTCAATTGTGGCTAACTCCTTGTGACTCCATTTGGGGTTTTCTTGGCTAAGATACTAGAGTGGTTTGCTGTTTTCTTTTTCAGCTCACTTTATAGATGAGGAAATTGAGGCAAACAGGGTTATGTGACTTTCCCAGGGTCACACAGCTACTAAGCCTCTGAGGCCAGGACATGGAGGACAGGAGGTAAAAATGCAGAACTGAAAGATGGAATGTCTTGTTTGGGGAACATCAAGGTCATTATCACTGGATCATAGAGAATTCAGGAACTCCTGACTCCAAGTCCGGCACTCTATCCACTGTGCTACCTAGCTGTCCTTATGTAAGTTTCCCTAAATGTATCTTTCCCTTCTCTTTTTTTTCTTTTTCTTTCCTACACCATTTTCTGTATACTTGTATCTTAAATCCTTGAGTTGTCCTTGTATCAATCTCGAACACTGATTATCTTGGCTGGTGGCATTTATGTATTGAGAAATTTCTGCCCCTAATCTAAAGGTCAATGATGAGAGCCATATTTTCTTTTGACTCCAGGATGGGTCTTTTATACTATATTTCAGACCATTTTATTGGTGCCAAGCAGAAAATTTTCACAAGTTCCCTCACCCAGCTCCACCAATTGAGCTCCCTGGAAGAGTACAAGATTTGATACACTCACCTTCAAATGGCAAAACTTTTAGCAGCCCCTGAAGCTCTTCATCTGTAAGGTCTATCCCCAAGTTCCCCAGGACGTTGTCCAGGTCATGGACATCAACCTTTCCTCCTGTAGGAAAAATGAAAATGGCAAAAGACAGAATAAGAAAAATACCAGATGATGTTAAAGTATGGAAAAAAACCATCTGTGCTTGCCTGTGTTAACTGACTGCAGAGGAAAAGCACCATGAGGCTTTTTAAAGTTGGTTGAATTCATGTGGATATGGCTCATGGAAGGCATTTTGGTTCTACTCATTGATCTTAGCTATTTTGAAGACAAGCCACTTTTGGTTACATTCAGCAAATCCAAGTGACACCTATATTCTTTATTATTACTTTGTGAAAAGAAGTCTATTTGTTTCAAAGGTATTTCTATAAATTTTTAACCTGTTTATCATTTGCCTTTTCCCTTCCTTTTCAGTAAGCTTTCCTATTTCATTAACACTAAAGAGGTTTTTGTTTGGCTACCTTTCAGATCTATTATCATTTATTTTACAGTGTCAGTAATATATATTAAGACTGGTATTGGTATAGGTATTCTGGTATACCTATACTAGTATAGATAATCATTGTTGTAGATCTAAACTTTGATGTTAGGATTCCCGTTGATCTTTTAACATAATTAGCCAGTCAACTAGCATTTATTCACACTTATTATGTGCCATGGATTGTATTAAATGCTGAGGATACAAAAAAAAGGACAAAAATAGACCTTTAAGAAGCTCACAATCTAACTGTAAAGATAACATGTAAATAACTATGTGCAAATGATATAAAGATAAGATAAACTGGGGGTAATCACAGAGGGAAGGCATTAGCATTAAGGGGGCCTGAGGAAGACATCTTAGAGATGTTGATTTTAGTAGCAACTTGAAGGAAGCCAGGGAAGAGTACTTTTAGAGATGGAGGACAGGAAGTGAAAATGCATAATTGAAAGATGGAATGTCTTGTTTGGGGGAACATAAAGGAGGTCAATGTCATTGGATCACAAAGTATATAGAGAATTATACAGTAGGAAAAGTCTGGGAAAAAAGGTAGGAAGGGACTAGACCACAAAAGGATTTAAAAGAGAAAAAAGGATTTTATATATGATCCTGGAGATAATAGGGAATCACTATAGTTCACTAAATGGTGTCTGATATGATTAGAACTTCACTTTAGAAAGATCATATGGAAGATGAGTGGAGGATGGATTGGAATAGGGAGAGACAAGTCAGGGAGACCAACATGAAAGCTAGTGCACTGGTCCACTTGTAAGATAAGGGCCAGTTCTCCAGTGGTGAAAATGTTAGAAGAGATAAAGGGGAATGAATACACAAGAGATGTTGTAAAGGTAGAATTGATAAGACTTTGACAAAAGGTGAGAGAATGAGGAGTTGAGGATAGTGCCTAGGTTGTTGAAAAGACATTTATTCTTGGAGAAAATTTCCTTGAAATGATGTAGTGGTTTTCAGAGGGAGTATATAACTTGATGTCATCCATGCTTATGATATTTTGGTATGACTGAATCAAAAGCCAGATGCACTTCTATTTAGGAATGATAATAATATAATATTAGGCAAAACCATAATGGGTTTAAACTGTCTCCCTGGAAGATCAACTATTTTTGACATTATTGTGCTAGTAGTATATTTCTAAGAGGACATAAGAATTCTAATATTCTTGGATATAGCTTATATATTTGCAGCATATGAATAAGCCTTAAATTGAATTGAGGAGAAGGCTTTATGATAATAAAGGCAATGTAAATGTTTTAGTGTTTTTAGGTAACTTGTTTAATAATCTCTGAATATCAAATTGCATTTATCATCTCTGGAACTTCTTGGTGACCCTTTTTGCTTCAACTTTTTTTGGTGGGGCATATATAGATTTTTGCTTTATATCAGGAATATAAATACATAGTTGACATTTGGAGGGATCAATGGTGTTTTCACTTTCTTGGCAATTCTTAAGAATTTCTTGAAAAAAGTAGAATTCAGGCTTGTAAGAAAGCTGGTAAAAAAAGCTTTATTATCAATTCATGCACCAAATTCTAAATAATTGAGCCAGTAATTATGGATCTCCTGCCACTTCCAGCCTTGCAGAGAAGTTTGGGTTTTAGTTAATTCCCTTGATGTAACTATTTTATCATTCAAGATACTAATGGAATTCAAGATTTGTTTAACATTTTATCCAACTTCTGCTTTTGTGGTGTTGGATTTCTTTCAACCATAACGATAATCATGTTCGGCAAAATGGGCAAATGAGAACAATTTGTTCCAATAGCTATGACAGTTGCTGAAGCAGGAGCTGTGGGGTCTTAGAGTTTGGTCAGATATCAAAGATGCCAACATCATCTGCTGCATTTTGGGCCATAACCAGTCATCCTGACTGTTTTCTTGCTTCTGGACTTTAGTGATCCCAAAGAGAAAGTGGGGTTGACAACTTTGTGCAATTCTGTCTTATTTAAATCCAATTCATGAGCAAATCAAGATATCTTTTCATGTCATCAGTTCTCTTTTGAAAATGAAGAGTGAACAACAACAATAAATTTACTACTTCTTCCTTCTTCAGGGGTTCTCTCGTGTAATTCCTTTGCTTTTCAAGCTCCTGTAGTATAGTTGATTTATATTGAATTGTTTATTTTTTTCACTGTTTTCAGATCCTTGCATTCATAAGGGTATCAAAAGTATTGAAGGAATAAATTTCGCATACACTTTTATTTTCTGAATTTACATTTGTTTTTTTCTTTGTTGTTTTTAATTGGATAATATGACTTCTAGTTTTCTATTATGGGTACCGAGATACTGATATAGTCTTCCAAGAGTCTTTTCATAGGTCTTCAATTTTCCCAAGTTACTTCTGTCATGGCAGTATTAGTTGCTTATCCTTTGGGATATTCTTGGATAGCTCTGCCTTTCCACTAATGTTCCTTATCATGACAAAGTCTGCAGTATATGTTGCTGAAATGTTTTTATACTCTCTATAAAATATTATAGGAGAATGTAAATTCATGTTGGTTTTAGCAGATGCCAACCTATTTGAATTTTAGTTTTTGTAGTTGAACTACTATTTGGATACTTATCATCATACTAAAAAAAGAGTTTATCAAAATTCCAAATATACCCATCTTTCCTTTTCAAAATAATTTGAAGACAATGCCATTATTTTCTCTATCTATTTCATTATTGGAGAGCAAACTTTTGGAGTTTGTGTTAAGTTTTAGACTTTTTCAGGGCCTTCTGTTTCTTTAGCTTTTATCATCTAAGATTTATGAAAGTCTGCAATTTCTGATCATATTTCATTTAATATAGATTTTGGAATAAAGCTCTCTTCCCTCAATTGCCCTGCAGTGTATCTGCAATATAGGATTGTCAAAAAGCAACATGAAAGGGGCAGCTGGGTAGCTCAGTGGATTGAGAGTAAGGCCTAGAGACGGGAGGTCCTAGGTTCAAATCCGACGTCAGACACTTCCCAGCTGTGTGACCCTGGGGGCAAGTCACTTGACCCCCATTTTGCCCACCCTTACCACTTTTCCACCAAGGAGGCAAATCACATAGTTAAGGGTTTAAAAACAAAAACAAAAAAACAAAAAAAAGCAACATGAAGCTCTTATCTGCAACTGATAAAATGTTTCAAATTTTGTTATGATGTAGCTCTGGCACAGAAGATAATCATTCACATCTTTATTTATTTTATGGACACTAGTTGTTTGTATTAAGAGTCATTGTAGGGTTTTGGTATTTCTGATTTGTTCTGATTTATCTTTCCTTCTTGTGGCACCAGCACATGAAGTGCCATTATATTGTTCTTAGTGTCTAGGTGAATTATCATGATGGTTCCAAGAAAGATCAGCCTACAACCCTATGCTGCCCCATCTGTTTCTTGGATTCATAGGAACAATTGAATGATAATGGCTGGTGTACTTAGCCAAGAAGTCATATTACCAGAGTTTAGCTTATCATAATTTCAGGGTTTTTTCCAGGTTTTTGAGAGTTCTTGTAGCAGGCTTAAGGTACACAAAGTTCTTGATGTACATCACCTTGAGTGGTATTATTTCCTAATTTTGCCATTCCTTTCCTTTCCTCTCTCCCCACTTTACAACATAGATGATGAGCTGGGTTTTGAGGGGATTATTATTATCTCATTACTCTCTTTTAAAATGGTGTTTAGATAGAAAAAGTCTTGGAAAATTCCTGCTATTACTCGTTTATATTAATGTCCCATGGCCTTTTGCATAGTTAGATGAAATACTTGCTTTTTGTAGGTGAAAAAATGTTTTCATTTAAGTTCATCCTCTGTAGGCCTACTGAAGGCCCCTTCAGTAGCAGATAGGATGACAGGGATCACATATACCTTATCCTGTTCTTAGGTCTCTGCATTTTGAAAGTTTTCATCCCATTTTGCTAGAAAGTATCATTTGGCAACATCTACTAAAGATAAAGAGGCTTGAGAATTGTCTGGTGGATTAGGGAAAATTTAAAATTCTATTTTCAAACTTATTTTGTAACATGCATTAAGATGTAGTACAACTTCTTTTGACATCTCATATACTTGAGGTTTTGAAGGTATTAATTACTTTATTTTGCTGGTGGAAGTTAGAGTTATTTATTCTCATGAAAAAGAGGACAAGTAGTCAGGGATGGAATTTAAAAAGGTACTTTCTTGACAAAGATAATAGCGAAAAGAAAGGAGAAAGAGAAGGAAATTGAATCAAAAAAGGGGAAGAGAAGAATGCAGAAAACTGAAGGGAAAGACTGGAGAGAACATAGAAGAAAAAGAGGAAAAAAGAAAAGAGGGGGCAGAGTTGATATAAAAAAGATATGTTTTATAGTTAATACTTTTACATACATTATATCATTTGTGACACTCAATAACCCAGTGAAGAAGGTAATATGCTAGTTTTATTATCATTACCAATGTCATAGTAGAATGAAAGCTTGTATTTGGATCCTCACTGCCTGGCATATAGTCAGTGATTAATAAATACTTATTGATTGATTGATCCTAATGTTGTACACGAGAAAGCTGAGGTCAAGAAGTGAAATGACTCATCCAAAGGGACATAGATAATTAGGACGGGACAGAACTAGAAGCCAGATCTTTTGGCTCCAAACCTAATAAATGTACAGGGTTGGACCTAATAGTTTCATAGATTTAGAGCTGGTAGGGACCTCAGAGGTGAGCTAATCCAAACTCTTCATTTTACCTGTGAGGAAACTGAAGCTAGAAAGAATAAATGAGTTGCTTAAGGTCTCATAAGTTGTAAATGGAAGAGCTAAGACTAGAACTCAGGTCTTGTGGCTCCAAACCCAGTATTCTTTTTTCATTGTACTACTCTTAATTGGTTTTAGTGTATTATTTTTTAAAAAACTCTTATCTTCCATCTTAGAAACAATATTAAATATTAGTTCCAAGGCAGAAAAGCCTTGCCCAAGATCACCCAGCAGAAGGTGTCTGAGGCCAGATTTGAACCTAGGACCTCCTTTTTCTAAGCCTGATCTCTCTGTCCACTGACCCAACCAGCTGCTCAGGTTTTAGTGTCTCTTTATAAATTCTCACTTACCTTTAAAATTCTTCAGGAAATTAATCAATTTATTTTTCTTGACTTTTCCACTTCCTAAAAAAAAATGCATCAATAAGACATGGAGACTTTAGACACTGAGACACATGATGAATGAACTCAGCTTTGAGGCAAAGTGCAGAGGTAAATTATAGTATAAAGAAAGCCAACAATTTTTCTTTGGGAGAGATGAACTAGTAGATTAGTTTGCCTTAAAAATTATTTAAAATCTCTTCCTCCAGATAGCATTATAACTAAGGAAAGTAAGAGCAGTTTCAGTATGATGAATTCATATAGCACAATTAGGTAGTTTGTTCTTTTTGTGTTATCCAAGCACCATAGCTAGAAAATGGGAGACAAAAGGCAGAACTAGTGCTGAAATTTGGCAACAACAAACAATTCTGAAGTCTTAGGTCCAGAACTTTTTTTTTTATTAAGGAGGAGATAAAAAGTGTCAATACTTTAAAAATTTCTGGTAAATTTAGGAATAAGCAATTTCAGTAGAACGGTGGAGATAGTGAGAGGTGAAGGGAGTAATGGTCTACTGCAATAAAAGTGAAGAGAGAGATGGGTCTGTAGCTTGAAAGGAGAGGTAAAAGGAAAGTTGGAGCTTTTTCTTAAACAATGGGGATATGAACCTGTTTATAAACTAAGTGGAAGATGCCAGTAGAAAAGGAGAAAGGAAAGATGCTAGAGATAAGATAAGTGATGAAATAAAGTCCTAGAGAAAGGATAGCAGCTTAAGGTCAAAGCATTTGTGAAAAAGTTAGAATTTGAAAGATGGAGGGACATATTTTCCTTCAAAAGGGAGGAAATAAAGGGGGACAGAAGAGAAGCAGAAATATGTTAGGGTAGGGAAGAAGGAAAGTAAAATGATGGTGGTCTTGATTTTAACATTTTAAGCCAAGGGAGGTAGAGGAATCTAAGTCCAATTTTTTTTTGTTCTCTTTTTTCTTAGCAGGTTCTGATACAGAAACTGAGATAAATACAGTTATTTTGAAGGCAGTTATAGCTCCATAGCTCTGGAAATATATTTGACAACATAACTGGCTTTGGCAAATAATCAGTCACCATCAGAGTCACTAAAAATCTTCTGTGGTCTTTTTCAGTGCCTTCAATATAGTAGATATTTAATAAATGTTTATAGAACTGAATTTAATGAAATGCAAATAATTCTGATTTCTACAAGATTTTGCTAAGTGCTCTTCTCACAATGACTTTGTGAGGCAGGTGGTGTGATGGTTATACCACTTAATAGAGAGGAAAACCTTCTATACATGGTAAATGTCAGAGTTAGGGCTTGAGAGTGCAAGTCTAAACATAAAGGATCCTAGATATAGCTAGAAGGGACATTAGAGGGCATTTATTCCAAACTACTCACTTTACAAATCAAGAATATGAGGCTGGAAGAGGATAAGTGAAATGCTAATAGTCATATAGGTAGTAAATGTCTGAGGTCGATTCTGAACTCAGGTTTTTCTGATACTACACACAACACTTTATTAACTATACCACTTAGCTGCCTCAAGTCTCTTCAATTCTCTATGACTTTTCATTTCAGTCATGCATACCCATTTTAAAAATGCTTACAATATATGCAAGATGGCAGGAAAACAAAGATTCTTCAGGTACTTCAGGAGAAAAATAATAAAGCTGAGATTTGAACTTTCATCTTTGATTCCCAGTCTGGTCTTCCTTCCCATTTATAGTACCCATCCTCTTAAGGGGGATCTGAGGAGTTTTTTTTAACATCAGCCCAGGCACAGCTGAGACAAAACTATGAAATAATGTGAATTACCATATGTAAAGGAAACAGTCTACCAATTACTTCTAGTTTGGCCAGGGCAGTAGAATTTAGATTTCCTTTCCCAGATTCTAACACTGGACAGGAAAATGCCCCTTTAATTCCTGTGGGTGCCACTGAAACTTTATAAGGAGAGTAGAGGGTAACTTCATGGTCAATATTCCGAATATGCTTCTGCCCTGAGGCAAATGGACTGAGTAAATTTGGCTCGTTTCCTGTCATATTATTTTATTTCTCTAGCTTTTTCTGTACAAAATCTCCAGCCCCTATACTTAGCCCACTTGGGATGGTCAGAAATAAAATCATTTTCCATCTGAGGTGATGTTGGGTTACTATTTTTTTTTAAAACCCATATCTTCTGCCTTCTGTCTTTGAATTGATAATGAATATTGCTTCACAAGGCAGAAGAGCAGTAAGAGCTAGGCAATTGGGGTTAAGTGACCTGTCCAGGATCACGTAGCTAGGAAGTATCTGAGGCCATATTTGAATGCAGGATCTCATCTCTAGTTCTAGCTCTCTATCCACTGAGCCACCTATGTGCCTCTGGGTTACTTTTCTATTACTTCTTAACTCTACTCTCTTCTACCTTCTTCCACCTACTTCTTTTATTTTTTTCTCTATTCATTTTATATAATTCCCTTTCTCTTTGCAATTTCTTAGACTTCCTTAGTTGCTAAAATTGTATTACCCTCAACTGGAAAGCTCTTATTTGCCACTTAGAGAGTAGTTAGAAGCATCTTTCTTTAGCAAGTATCAGATAAACAACAAAAAAAGAAAGTCTCAGACATTTTCACATAAGCCCAAGCTCCCCTAATGACCACAGTATAATCTGGAACACTTACCATCAATTGGCAGTTGGTTCAGGAGATCTTGCTGTTCTTCCGTTGTGAGCATGATTCCCATGTCCGTCAGAAAATCTTCTAGGTTGTAAACACTAACATTTTCTGTTTACAAAAGATGTCAATGGTGAATGATGTGAATGTGAGGAATATGTAAAGACTCCAAGTGTGAAAGACAAGAAACTTTTCCCTCCAATCTATCTTCCAATAAAATTGCCAAAGTGATTCCCTATTTCTGCTGGATCAAATACA
>NC_058133.1:204129039-204153513 GCF_016433145.1 Gracilinanus agilis | reverse complement strand
TCTCTGATAACCAAGACATCCCAAATCTATCTAAACAGAAATTATTTTCCTAAGATAAGGTTATCTCCATGGTCTTTTTGTTACACTTGTCTCTGTGGATTCAAGTTTGTTTTTTCTATTCATTTCATTATTTCTGTTGTGCTGGCCCTAAATTCTGATCTCAAAATTTTCATTTCTTTTTTAAACCATTCAGGAACATTTTGCTGTGATTTTCTTCTCTCTTGAGATTCCACAAGATCTTCTACCTCATCAACGTGTTCATTTATTTTCTTTTATCTTACAAAATTATTTTGTTTTACAAAAAGCATTATATTTTAATACCAAAAAGCATGTTGTTTCTGCATTTTTGCCAAATAAATTTCACGTATTATTTTTAAGTGGCTTGAAATTTTTTTTTGCTTTTAAAATGATTATTTTATTTGTTTTCCTAAAATAGAACCACCTCTGAATTCCTGGTATAAATCTTATTTAAAGATACTGAATATTTTAAAATTATATATGCCAGAATCTTATTTAAAATCATAAATGACTAATTTTAGTTATATTGATGTATAAATCTATTCCTTTGCTTCATCTTTCCAGAAGGAGTTTGGTATCGTCATTGTATCATCATTTGACAATGAACTTACCTTATGAAAAAGGTATCTCAATTTCAAAAACTGAGGGAGCTGAGGGTAAATAGATTTTTGAAATGAAACTACATTTCATTCTCAATTAAAACTTTAAATAAAGCATCAATGTTTTAACTTCTCTCTGGAGCTGTCCCAAGAGTCCCAGTTCTGGACAGATCAGTACCTTCAGCTAATTACTAGTAAGGGCATGTCCCAAAGGAACAAATAAAGCTAACAATAGTTTCCATTTTCCATCCTTGAACAACTAAGGGAACTATAGGAGGGTACAAGTAGTCTTTTTGCTCCAATATTGGTCTTTTTGGAGTCTACTAGACTCATTAGAGATTCCTGACTTGGAGTAATTTGTAGCTTCCTTCCTTTGGTTTTTAGAAGTAAAGGATGTTATGGGAGAGGGAAACATGTTTTAGCTATTTAAATTTGTTATATTATGAGGGGAACTCAATAACAGAAATTAAAGCTAAAAGTGACCAAGTTTTTAACGGAAGTCCAAGGAATCAAAGAGACTCCTATTTTGGGATTCAACAAGGATTATTTCTGTTTCTTACTTCTTCTTTCAATTTTCCTGTGATTAGGTTACAAAAATAGAAACAAGATAGAAAATTTAAGGAAAATGTGGATGTTCTCTTCACCTTGAAAAGACTATCAAGCACAGGGATCTCTTCCTAACATCACCTTTTACCAGTTCTACAGAGCTGTAGCATATAAAAAGATACAGAGCTGTGATTAATGGAAACAATGAAGAAAAGGGTTTGAAGGCCATTCCCATGGAGAGGTGAAAAGAGGCAAGTTGTGTTTGGATCACTTTACAGCAAAACTTCTAGTTTCTTTAATTTTCCCCCACCCCGACTATTTAAATTATAAATATCTCCCTGCCAATACTAAAATATTAATGATATTTCATATTGCTGATAAATTAACAGACCATGTTTATCTTGAATTAACCTAGGAGTTGAGGAAACAGTAGAGGCAAACAGTTTATGATATGAAGAAATAAGTAAGGAAATGACTTTTCATTCAGTTATGAGTAAGGTCTATGGAGTTTGGAAACTACAAAGTTCCAAATCCCTATTAACAATAATAATGCCTATGACTATACTATTCTAAATAAATCCATAAGTTACATCTGGTTAGTTCTGATATTAAAAACTAGAAAGCAACCCTTAGTCCAGTATCCTCATTTTATAGATGGGGAACCTGAGACTTAAAAAAGAATAACTTGCTCAGAGTTACACAGGTAGTAAAATAACATAGCAGAAATTTCTGAATTAAAATCCAATGTTCTTTTCATTATACCACTATTCTCTTCCTTCAAACCACCTTGGAATATTAGGTACTATAGGCTTACAAAGAAGCAGTTTTCCATAGTGTGGAGAGTAGAAGATTTTAAGTCACTAACATTTTGGTTCAAATCTTCCTTCTGATACATGTTGGTTGTGTGAACCTGGGCAAATCACTTTCCTCAAATTCCTAGGAAACTTCCTAATATCATAAACTCAAGAGCAAAAATACTTCTACCCTTACTACTCCTACTATTCCTCTTAATACTCCTACTTGTTATTGTTGTTATTGTTATTGTGCTATGCACATTGCTACATAATATGTCCCAAATATTTCAGTGTCTGCTGTGTGGATAAAACACTAAAAAAACTGAAATTTTATTTTTTATTTTCTTATCTGGATTTTTTATATCCTTTCTTGAAAAAATGAAAAAATTGGGAGATTATATGAACAAATTGACTTAAAGATTAAAAAAAGTTTTCAAGAGGTAGAATAATTCAAACTGACTACACCTTTACTGGATCTAGTGGGAGCCATACCAGTTTGGGATATCATCTTTTCATATTTATAAGCCCATGATCTATATCATGATGCTAATGTGTCACCCTGAGACAATCTCCTAAGTTTTCTGAGCTTCAGTTTGCCTATGTGCAAAATATTACACTTAAGTCCTGCTCTGATGCTTCCTTTCAATACCACAAGTAAGTTTTTGATGGTCAAAAATGTGTAAACCAGCAGTTCTGCAAATCTGGAAAGGCTTCAACTATAAGCCTGTGATGGGCTTCCTGTCTCTAGTTCAAGGATCAGGCTAGATAAATTTGACAAATATTACTCCACAACATGGATCATCAGGTGATGGATTTGTTGTTGTCATAACAATGCATAAAATAGTCTATGAAAGCATGGAAAGGTTACAGTAAGGCTCTTTAGAATATCCCCATTGATAGATATGGTGGAACTTTTAAAGAAAAGGAAATATAAGACATAAAATGGAGCTTAATATGATGATCTTTTTTTTACCCTCAGTGGCTGCGCTTTGTGACTTTTGGGGGGGAAAAGTCCAATATTGAGTTCTTATATTCAATTTTGTTTTAATGTGATTACAGAAACAGTTAGGTGGCACAGTGGATAAAGCATTGAGCCTGAAGTCAGGAAGACTTGACTTCAAATCTGACTGCAGATCTTTACTGACTCTGCAAGTATACTTGAGGTAAGTCACTTAACTTATGCCTGTTTCAGTTTCTTCAACTGTAAGATGAGAGTAATAATAGCACTTACCTAATAAGGTTATTGTGAAGATTGAGAGTTAATACTTATAAAACTGTGTTAGTTGGATGACTAGCATGCTTAATAATGTTTATTTCCTTCCTATAGTTCATTTTAAAATATTTTACTGCATGAAATACAGTGCTTTAGTATATGAATATGAATGGTAGTAGTCGCAAGCCCACCATTTGTAAGGGGATTTAAGATAAATATGTGAAGATAAAAATAATACCTAGTGCTTTTATATTCCTTTCAGGTTTGCAAAGAGCTTTATTTCATTTTATTCTCAAAAAAACACTGGGAGGGTAAGTGCAATAAATATCTTCATTTTACAGATGAGGAGATTGAAGCAGCCAGAGCCATTAAGTGACTTGCCCATAATCACACAGATGTTGGAGGTCAAATTTGAAGTCAAGTCTTTTTTTTTTTAATTTCAAATAAGTGCTCTATTCATTTTGCCAACTAGCTAACATATTATAAAATAGAAATGTGATCATCTTGATGCATGAAAGGTGAATGGAACACTTGCGGATGGGAGATCATCTCTGATTATGTGGATAAAAGAAGAGTTCAAAATTAGGTATTTTTTTTCTGGTTTACTGGACAGATTATTGGACTTTGAATTATATAGACCTGTGTTTGAATGCCATTTCTAACATTTATTTGTAGTATGACTGTGAGGAAGTCATTTAATCTCTCCAAGCCCCATGTTTGGCTTATGCAAAACTATCTATAGCTGTAGTACTTACTTCACAGAATAGTTATTCAAGTCAAATTCATTAATTGTGTCAAGTCTGTTGCAAATTTATAAAGATTTTGAGAGGTCTTGGTGTAGATTTAAAAAAATTAATATCCAATACTCCACGTAATATATTTTATAAGAGTTATTAAATATCACTTGAAAAGTAGAGGAAAGGAAAAAACCTTCAGTAAAGAGAGGCTTTCCCTAACCACACACTAGGAAGAAGAGAGAGAGAGGGAGGAATTACAGAACTATATAAACAGTAACATCAAGATGCACGTAAACGAAAAGGGAAAAGGAATTTTGGGATGAAGAAAGAATTCTGAGAGATGCAGTCCAAGGGTTCAAGGTTTTTTACACATTGACATGGTGAAGAATATGCAATAAGATGTTCATGAGTGTTTCTAAAAAGTAGATTGACATTATCATACTTATTCTGACTAGAATGAATGAGTGAAAAGACATTTATTAATCACTAATTATGTGGCAAATCTAATGGGAGGAGATAATATACTTGAGGGAATGAAGATCAGGGCAGGTATTTAGCTTAAAAAGTTTGGGGTTGGAGAGTAGAATCCATAGGTATAATCATTGCAAACTTTATATACTTGATGCCATGATTATTGTTTGATGTTTTACTTACTATTTGATATGATATTTGTAATGATAGGATTCCAATATTGCATCAGTAAGAAGTCCTAATGCCTACAGAAACATATAGATAAAACAGACAGTTTTACTTTTCCACTCTTAATTCTGGGTCAGGCAGATAAAGTTTGCAGTTTTGATGAACTTTTAATGTGCTGCAGGGTCCATGAGTCATTTTCTTCCTAATCCCTTAGTTAATGTTAGACACTCTCACCTAATAGAAAATTTCTCCTACCGAAGTTTCATACAAACCTGATATCAATAAAGGGCCTTCAAAACTTTTCTACCATGTCTGGGTTTGATTAGGAATGGCCTATTTTATATACGGTACCAATTACCTGCTAACAACCAAGTTGATTTGGGGGTAACTGAACCCCAACTTTGGGTAGTTTCCCCCTCCAACATATTTGTCCTACCCTCAGGCCGGGATGGATTTCTTACATATGAGGACAACAAGCCTCTTTCTGCTTTTATTTTCATGGTCAGTATGTGCTTTGTTTTCTTGCTTCTTGGGTCACATAGGACTGAATCATTTCAGTGCCAATTTTCTAGTAATCTCAAATCCTTTAGGCTTTAACCTAGGCCTGTGAGGACAAATAAAGCAAAAAAGAAGGAGATTGACACACTTGTTCCAGTAGCAGAGATAGTATTGCTTGAATTATAGTACAAAGGTGACTGGTGAAAATATACTTGGGAGTAAAGAGAAACTATAATAAAGCGCTCACTAGTCAATCAACAAGCACTTCCTATATGTCTAGGATTAGGATATAGAGACCATGAGTTCTGGGGTGAAAGAGTTTTCATTTTTTGGACCTCAACTTATGATGCCATCAGTGTAAATAACTCTTGGTGAGGGAATTCCCTTTACTAATATCAATCTGTAAATAACTTGTAACTTTGTCTTAAGAATTTACCTGGAGAACTGAGAGTTTAAGTGACTAGCCCAGGGTCACATCGTCACTTTGTGTAGAAATGGGAATAGAACCCAGGTCTTCCTCCTCCCGATAATGACCTTCTATCCATGCTGCCTCTATTATTATTATGAGAGCCACTACAGTAGCATATACGGGACTGTTTTTTACCTGTCTTCATATCCCCAGCACTTGGCACAATGTCTGGCACATAGTAGAAGCCAATAAATATTTATTGATTATATAGTATGTACATAATAATATCCTATTTTGATAGTCACACCCTAAATTAACAGGTACACAAATTATTATCTCCATTAATGGATTTAAAAACTGAGGCTCAGATATAAATGACTAGTCCAAATTCATACAGGGAAAAATAGACCCAAAATTATGACTCATACCTTCTAATTGAAAATTCTCTGTGCTTCCTACTATTCTGTGCTAGAGAAAGGAGAAATTGGATCCAAAAAAATAAAAGGAGAATGTAAAGGGAGGCATGAGGAAAAAAATTATCAGAAGCACAAATATGCAAATCCTTTTTATTGAGTAAAGCAGTGTGCATGCTGGCTTCCCAGGCTAACATTGACATACATGGGGATTGGAACATTTGAACAAAGCATATAGGGATTGGGTCATTCAAACAAAATAACAAGAAACAAAGAGTTGGAGACCTCAAGTCAGGAAGCTCAGAACTGCTTGTTATCAGGTCAGGAAGCAGAGCTAGGACAGGATGTCATCAGTACGCCAAGCCTGAGCTGGGGCCACTTTTGTGCTCTGTTCGATCACCTTTATTTCCCAGGTTATTTCATTATTTCTTGGGAAAAGGGAAGCTGAATTGAATAGTAATTCCAATTTCACAAGACTAATCATGATATTAGGTAATGGTGTCATGCTCAGAATAAGCACTTAGAAAATATTGAATGAAAGAATTAATAAATTAATATAGTAATAGAGGGACAAAAAAGTAGATAAATTCAAGAAACATGGCAGAGATAGAATTGACAGAATTTTCTGCATTTTTTAAAAGGCCATTTCAGAATCATTTTTCCCTTCCACCCAGTACACTTCAAACTCTTCTTTCTCTGCCCATGAGGAAATACAAAATAATTTTATTAGTTTAATACAAAATAAAAAGAAGGAAATAAATATTTATTTAGTACTGCTATGTGCCAGGTTGTGTTAAGCACTTACCAATTTTATCTATGTAGTATTCACAATGACCCTGAGAGGTAGGTGTTTTTATTATCTTCACTTTATAATGAGGAAACTGAGGCAGGTGAAGGTTAAGTGATTTTCCTAGGGGCACACAACCAATAACTTTCTAAGGAATAATCTGAATTCAGGTCTTCCTGACTCTTGGCCCAGATTTCTATCCACTGTATCACCTAATGACCTCTCAATACTTCCTAAAAGCATTTAGAAAGATAAATCTGCTGCCAACAAGCTATAATGTAGACAAGCTATTTGTATAATGGAAAGAAACCTGGAATTGAAATCCTGAACACCTGAGTTTGAATTCTCCCTATAGCACTTACTAGATATACGAGTGTGAGGAAGTTATTCTCAGATTTTCAGTTTTCTCAATTGCATAAAACAATGGCTAGTTGGAATACTTACAGCAATAGTTAAATACAGTGTTGCGTATATAATACATTTTACAAAACTTAAAGTACTATAAAAAGTCATCAATTACCTAACCACCTCATTTTTCTCATCTGTAAAGTGTATAGGTAAGAAAAGCTGTGCCACAGGGTTTTATAATGAGCAATTGAAATGTTATATGAAAAATACTTTGCATACCTTAAGGTACAATGTAAATGTTAGATATTATCACCCATCAGCCTCACCAAACTGTCAATCAATTTTTTAAAAATTACCTTTGAATAGCATATTCTAATACTTTACATACATTATCAATGGTACCTTGAAATAAACCCCTGAGCAAGAGGATATATGTATTATTATTCCCATTTTACAAGGAATCTGAAATTCAAAAAGATCCAATTAGAAGATTTTTGAATCAGTCAATCATTTAATAAGAATAATTAAGCACTTATTACTTGCTAAGGCCTATGGACAGTAAGAAACGCAAAAACAGCCCTGGTCCTCAAAGAATAAACATTCTAATGGAATGAGACAAGCTAATCTCAGAGGGAAAGGACTATCAGGTCAAGAAGTAGGAAAGGTCCCTCAAATGTGAGCCTTGAGTTGAGTCTTGAACCAAGAAATCAAGAAATGGAGGCAGACTTTTTCAGAAATGGAGGACAACCAGTGGAAAGCATGGAGACCAATTATGGAGTGTTGTGTTCAACAAATTATAAGTAAGCCAGTGTAGCTAGATCAGAAAGTATGTGGAAATGAGTAAAGTTTAAACCCAAAAATATAGGAAGAGCATTGGCAAAGCTGTGGCTATATTTTTTCTTGATAAAGGATGGGAGAAGGTAGAACAGTGGTGATTAAGAAATGCCAAGATATTAATAATTTTGAAGAGAACTATTTCAGTCAATCAGTGGAAATAAAGTCTGAGAAGTAAGTGGAATGAAATGACTTAAAAATGATAAATGCTTACTACATGTTCTAGGAATTTGACTGTGGAAGAAAAGGGAGACAGAATGATAAATAGCTTAAGTATATAGGGTCAAGTAAAGGAATTAGCTAGACTTTTTTTTTAATGAAGTATAACCCAAAAAAAGGCAATTAGAAAACAGATGAATGAAAGGCAAAAGATAAAAGAAGGAAAGACTTAGCTGAAGTTTTCTGCTATTTCTCATAGTCATATATGAAATTTTTGGATGATCTTTAACTCTATTTTATTCGCATTATTTCCGCCATACATTATTATTCCTTATTAAAACTTAAACATATTATTATTCCTTTCCTTACAGGTACACTCTAAGATATTATTGTCATGAGCAACAAAAGTTTCCAGGATCATTTTATCTTGTTGGGTTTCTCTGATCGGCCTAGGCTAGAGCATATCCTCTTTGTGATAGTTTTAATCTTCTATTTGATTACTTTGGTGGGCAATATCACCATTATTTTGGTCTCCCTATTAGACACACGGTTGCACACCCCTATGTACTACTTCCTTACAAACCTCTCTTTCCTAGACCTTTGTTTCACTACCAGTTCTATACCTCAACTTCTCTTCAACTTGAGAGGACCCAATAAAACCATTAGCTACTTAGGTTGTGCTGTCCAACTTTTCATGTTTCTTGGATTAGGTGGTACAGAATGTATCCTTCTTGCTGTCATGGCTTATGATCGTTTCATTGCCATTTGCAAACCCCTCCATTACACTGTCATTATGCATCCCCAGCTTTGTGTACAACTGGTAGCAGTGTCTTGGGGCATTGGACTCCTCAACTCTTTGGTTATGTCTCCTATAACAATGAAACTCCCTCGATGTGGGAGATGCCAAGTGAAACATTTCTTGTGTGAGATGCCAGCATTAATCAAAATGGCCTGTGTGGATACAGTGGCTATGGAAGGTACTGTCTTTATCTTATCTGTAATAATTGTCTTGATACCCCTCTCACTTATTCTTATCTCTTATGGATACATTGCCCAGACAGTTCTAAGGATCAAGTCAGCTGCAGGACGAAGAAAGGCCTTCAATACCTGTGGGTCTCATCTCACTGTGGTCTCTCTCTTTTATGGTAACATCATTTACATTTATATGCAACCAGGGAACAACTCATCTCAGGACCAGGGAAAGTTCCTCACCCTCTTCTACAACTTAGTGACTCCTATGTTGAACCCTCTTATCTATACTCTTAGGAACAAGGAAGTGAAATCCGCATTAAAGAAATTATTTTGGAAAGATGCAGGCTCACATGACAAGTGAGATGAAGCATCTACTAAGGGCTTCCTATGTACCAAAGATTGTGCTAATGGTTAGATATATAAAACCAGAATACTATAGACCTTGCCCTCAAAAATGTTACATTTACTGGGAATAAACAACATATGTACATAGAGTAATAAATCCAAAAATGTATATGAATCAAGTATGTAGTATGAAGGGGATAGTATAGTAACAATTTACAGGATCAAAATATGAGGTGGCATCTAAGCTTGGGTACAGTCACAATTAGGAGGCAGATTTTGGGTGGTGATAAAAAGAAACTATTTGCTTCCCAAATGACACACTGCTAAAGTAGATGTGAAGTGGTCAAAATTTAAACCTGTCAGTGAACTAGTATTAGAAATGGTCAGTGAAACTCCTGGATATTTATATATGAACAGGGTATCATATATAAGACATCATATAGATATGTTACACTTGGGAGCAGGAAGAAAATGTGAAGGTAATAAATTAATATATAACTCCATGTTTTATAAATATTTTAGCATATATTTATATACCTGAGTATTTGGGATAAAGTATTTTAAGAAGTCCCTCCTCCATTCCATGTGCCTTGAATTCGAATAACCCCAAAAGCAATAATCAAGAGAAAATTATAATAATGCTCAGTTCTTATTGGTCAAATATTTTCTCAAAAACTGCTTCTGAAAGTATAAAAACAGAATCATATCTAATATGTGATGTTATATTGTGTTTTTCTTTTATTTTTTACATTTCAATATAGTTTTTAATCATTGTTTTCTCATATTTTGAAAACTTATGGTTTCCTCCCCCTTCTTGAGATGGCAGGAAATGTTATCTAAGTAATATATGTGATACATATTTACACATCTATCATGTTGTAAAAGAAGATACATATCACTAATACAAGAAAACACTCAGAAAGGAGATAAAATGAATAGTGGTATGCTTCCATCTGCATTGAGAATCCATTGATTCTTTCTATGGTAGTGAATAGATTTTTTTCTTATTATTATATTATGAGAAGAAATATCATGGCGAAAGAGAGTTGGTAAGACCTGTGCTCCAGTCCCTCTACTGACACATATTAATTGTATGAGTGGCAAATCACTTAATATCCCAGATTGCTTTTGCACCTCAGAGTTGTTTTAATTTGCATTTCTCTAATCAGGAGGGATTTAGAACACTTTTTCATATATTTATTAATATTTTTATTTCATCATGTGAAAACTGCCTATTCCTATCCCTTGACCATTTGTCAACTGGGGAATGTCTTGATTTTTTTGTAAAATTGACTTAGTTCCTTATATATTTGGGAAATTAAACCTTTGTCAGAGACTTTTGTTATAAATGTGTTCTCCCAGTTTGTTGCTTTCCTTCAAATTTTGTTTGCATTGATTTTGTTTGTACAAAAAATTTTAATTTGACGTAACCAAAGTCATTCATTTTACATTTTGCAATGTTCTCTATCTCTTGTTTCGACTTAAATTCCTTCCTTTCCCACAGATCTGACAGTTATACTCTTCTTCGTTCACCTAATTTATGATTTCACTCTTTATATTTAAGTCACTTTGCCATTCTGAATTTATCTTGCTATAGGGTGTAAGATGTTGATCCAAACCCAATTTTCCCCATATTGTTTTCCAATTGTCCCTGCAATTTTTGTCAAATAGTGGGTTCTTGTTCCAAAGGCTAGGATTTGGGGGTTTATCAAACACTAGTTTTAAGGTCATTTATACCATCATCCAGATGATTCACCCTTCTGTCTCTTAGCCAGTACCATATTATTTTGATAATCACTGCTTTACAGTACAGTTTAAGATCTGGTACTGCTAGGTCCTCATCCTTCAAATTTTTTTTTCATTATTTCTCTTGGTATTCTTGATCTCTTGTTCTTCCAGATGAACTTTGTTATAATTGTTTTCTAATTCTATAAAAAGATTTTTGGTAGTTTGATAGGTATGGCACTAATTAAGCAGATAAATTTGGGTATTGTCATTTTTATTATGTTAGCTCATCCTATCCAGGAACAATGAATGTTTTTCCAGTTATTTAGAACTAGTTTTAATTGCGTAAAGTGTTTTGTAGTTGTGTTCATATAATTCCTTTGTTTATCTTGGTAGATAAATTCATAAATATTTTATATTGTCTAGGGTGATTCTAAATGGAGTTTCTCTTTCTAACTAAAGGCTGATGAATGTTGTTAGGAATATATATATATATATATATGCTGATGATTTATGTGGTTTATCTCACCCTGCCACTTTGCTAAAGCTGTTAATTATTTCTACTAGCCTTTTAGCTGATTTTCTAGGAATCTTTAAGTATATCATCATATCATCTTCAAAGACTGATAGTTTTGTTTACTCCTTGCCAACATTAATGCCTTGAATTTCTTTTTCTTCTCTAATTGCTACTGCTAGCATTTCTACTACAATATTAAATAGTAGAGGTGATAATGGGCATCCTTGCTTCACTCCTGATCTTACTTTCCAGCTTCTAACTTGTCCTAATTGCAGATGATACTTGCTGATAGTTTTAAATATATACCATTTATTTTTGAGGAATAGTCCTTCTATTCCTTTACTTTCTAGTGTTTTCAATAGGAATGGGTGTTGTATTTTGCCNATATATATATATATATATATATACATATATATATATATATATAAATGCTGATGATTTATGTGGTTTATCTCACCCTGCCACTTTGCTAAAGCTGTTAATTATTTCTACTAGCCTTTTAGCTGATTTTCTAGGAATCTTTAAGTATATCATCATATCATCTTCAAAGACTGATAGTTTTGTTTACTCCTTGCCAACATTAATGCCTTGAATTTCTTTTTCTTCTCTAATTGCTACTGCTAGCATTTCTACTACAATATTAAATAGTAGAGGTGATAATGGGCATCCTTGCTTCACTCCTGATCTTACTTTCCAGCTTCTAACTTGTCCTAATTGCAGATGATACTTGCTGATAGTTTTAAATATATACCATTTATTTTTGAGGAATAGTCCTTCTATTCCTTTACTTTCTAGTGTTTTCAATAGGAATGGGTGTTGTATTTTGCCAAAAGCTTTTTCAGCATCTATTGAGATAATCATATGATTTTTTTTGGTTTGATTATTGATATGGTCAATTATGTGGATGGCTTTCCTAATATTAAATCATCCTTGCATTCCTGTTATAAATCCTATCTGATGATACTGAATAATCCTCATGAAAACTTGCTGGAGACTTTTTGCTAGGATTTAGATTTTTTTCATCAATGTTCATTAAGAAGATTGGTCTGTAATTTTCTTTCTCTATTTTTGGTCTGCCTGGCTTTGGAATAAATACCATATTTGTGTGATAAAAGGCATTTGACAAAACTCCTTCATTGCTTATTTTGTCAAATAATTTGTATAGTATTGGGATTAGTTGTTCTTTAAATGTTTGATAGAATTCAGCTGTGAATCCATCTTGTTCTAGGGATTTTTTTAGGAAGTTCTTTGATGGCTTGTTCAATTTCTTTTACTAAGATGAGATTGATTATTCTATTTCCTCTTTTGTTAATCTAGGTAATTTATATTTTTGTAAATATTTACCCATTTCATCTAGATTGTCATATTTTAATAATAACTTAATTTCCTCTTCATTAGAGGTGAAAACATCCTTTTCATCTTTGATACTGCTAATTTGATTCCCTTCTTTCTTTTTTTTATTAGATTAACCAGAACTTTGTTGATTTTGTTTTTTCAAAGTACCAGCTCCTAGTCTTATTTATTAGTTCAATAGTTCTTTTACTTTCAATTTTACTTATTTCTCCTTTAATTTTTAGGATTTCCAATTAAGTTTTTATCTGGGGATTTTTAATTTGTTCTTTTTCTAATTTTTAAGTTGTTTTTTGATCTCCTCCCTCTCAATTTTGTTGCTTTAGGCACTCAGAGATATAAATTTTCCCCAGAGTACAGCTTTGGCTGTATCCCATAGGTTTTGATATGATTTCCCCTTATTACCTTTCTTTTGAATGGTCTGTAACTATTTCTATGATTTCTTTTTTGGCCCACCAGTTTTGAAGAATTATTTCATTCCAAATTAATTTTAAATTTCCCTTTTCATGGACTTTTGTTAAGTATAATTTTTATCACATTATGATATGAAAAAGTTGCATTTATTATTTCTGCTTTTCTGCATTTATTTGAAATATTTCTGTGCCCTAGAAAATGGTTGATCTTTGTATATGTACCATGTACTGCTGAGAAGAAGGTATATTTCTTTTAATCCCTGTTCAGTTTTCTCCAGATATCTAATAACTATAATTTTTCTAGAATTTCATTCACATCCCTTAATTCTTTCTTATTTATTTTTTTGGCTTGATTTATCTAGTTCTGAAAGGGAAAGGTTGGGATCCCTCACTACTATGGTCTTACTATCTATTTCTTCCTTGAGCTCCGTTAATTTTTCCTTTAGAAATCTAGATGCTATGCCATTCGGTACATGTTTAGTAATGTTTATTGTTTATGTTATGTTTATATTATATGGTATATATAGTAAATGTTTAATAATCAGATTACCTCATTGTTTATAATTTATAGTATATAGTATATAGTATAGTATAATTTATAATATATAGTATAAATTATATAACAATGTATAATTTCCTTCCTTATCTCTTTTAATCAGTTCAGTTTCTACTTTAGGTGTCATGATGGCTACCCCTGCTTTTTTTACTTTAAGTGATGCCTAATAAATTCTGCTCCAGCCTTTTACCTTGAATTTGTGTGTGTCACCCTGCCTCAAATGTTTTTCTTGTAAACAACATATAGTAGGATTCTGGTTTTTAATCCGCTCTGCTATCTGCTTCTATTTAATGGGTGAGTTCATCCCATTCCCATTCAGCATCATGACTGTATTGCCCTCCATCATATTATCTCCTTTAAATCCTACTCTATTCCCTTTCTCTCTATTCCTCTTCACAACTATTTTGTTTTTTGTCACTCCTCCCACTTTCTTCTCCCTTCAATTACCTCCCTCTTCCCTTGTCCTATTCCTCACTACTTTCCTGTGGGGTAAGATAGAATTCTATACCCCAATGAGTATACTTGTTTTACTCTCTCTGAGTCCTTTACAATGAGAGTAAAGTTTAAGCATTGCCTGTTACCACCTCATCCTCCCCTTTCTCTAATGATTTTTCACACCTCTTTATGTTATATAATTTACCCTATTCCATCTCTCCCTTCCCTTTTCTCTCACGGAAACCCTCTCTTTCAGCCCTTGACTCATTTATTTTTTTACATATCATATCATACATACCTATCATTCCATATCATCATATTTACATATATATCATATCATCATAATCAGAATACTTCTCCCTCTTTCTGAATAAATTCCTTCTATCTTCTCTACTACTAAGGATAATTTTTGAGAATTACAAAATCCTCTTTAATGTAGACTTATACACATTTTGACTTTAATAAATTTCTTAAATTTTCTCTTTCTTATTTACCTTTTTGAACTTCTCTTGTGTCTCATGTTTGAATTTCAAATTTTTTGTTTAGGTCTGGCTTATTCCTCAGGAATGCTTGAAAATCTTCAATCTTATTGAATGTCCATTTTCCCCCCTAAAAGAATATACTCAGTTTTGCTGGATAAATGACTTTGAGTTGTAAACCCAAATCTTTTGCCTTCTTGAATATCATCTTTTGATCTTCTAATGTAGCAGTCACTAGGTCCTGTGTGATCCTGATTATAGCTACATGGTATTTGAATGATTTCTTTCTGGCTGCTTGAAGTATTTTTCCTTAGCTTGGTAGCTCTTGAATTTAGCTATTACATCCCTGGAAGTTGTAAGTTGAGGGTTTCTTTCTGGAGTATATCTGTGAATTCTTTGAATTTCTTGTCCAAGGATCTCTAGGCAGTTATCTTTGATAATTTCTTGTAATATGATGTCCAAGGTTTTTTCTTCATCATGGCTTTCAGGAAGTCCAATAATTCTCAGTTTCTCTCTCCTATATCTATTTTCGAGGTCAGTTATTTTTCAGTAAGATATTTCATGTTTTCCTCTATTTTTTCATTCATTTGATTCTGCTTTATTGTTTCTTCCTTTCTCATGAAATCATTAGTTTCTAGATTGTCAATTCTGATTTTAAGACCTGATTTTCCTCTGTCAGTTTTTGGTTCTTCTTTTTCAATTGACCTGTATCTTCTTGCATTACTTTTATTTCTTCTTGCATCAGTTTCATTTCTCTTTGCATCACTTTCATTTCTCTTTCCCACTTTTCCTCTGCTTCTCTTAAATGGTTTTGAAGTCATTTTTGAGTTATTCCAGAATCTGTGTTTACTTCATATTTTTCTTTTGGAATTTGGATGTGTTTCCTTTGCTTTCACTGTCCCTTTCTCTATCTGTACCTTGCTCTTTGTCTCCATAAAAATTATTTAGATTTAGGTGGGGTTTTTTGTTGTTTTCTCATTTTTCCTATCTAATTATAGGTAGACTTAGGGGGGATGATGTGGTCTGAGGGCTGAGAGCTCTGAGAGCCCTCTCTGACTGATGATTCAGTTGACTCTTGAGATGCTGACAGATTAAAGATTTGCTTCAGGCTTAAGTGTAAGCTTTTGATCTCATTCTGATCTTGATCATGTCAGGAGCTAGTCAAATTTTAGCCTCAGGTTTAGTCTCAAGTTTTTGGTTTCACTGTGTACTTGATTCAGTCAGGCATACCTTTGAGTGTCCTGTCTTGGAGCTCCATCCTAAGCTTTAGGCAAAGAGATCAGTACTTAATACTATCATCCACCACAAAGTGTGAATTAAGTCCTTGTCCAAAGCCCAGACTAGAATTCCCTGGGTTATGGCTCCAGACTTCTGCACAGGTTTGAAATTTCAAGGGATATGAGTTGGCCTGTACCTCTTTTTGCTCTGGCAGGGTCTCTGGATCTGAATGTTGGCTCAAGCACAGGTTCCTGAACCTCAGATAGCAGATGTGGGCTCGGGGTGTGTGGTTTGCTCTTGGCTTGTTCTTCCCTCCTTGCTACAGCTTCTTGCTGGGTCTTCTCTCCTCTCACCTCAGGGTTGCAGATGTTTGTTGCTTACCTTTTGGATTTTTCTTTTCTTGAAAGTTGTTTCACTCTCCTTGTTGGTTCTTTTACTCCTGTATTTGTTTTGTGATGACATTTTAATCATGATCCGAGAGGATTCTAATGGAGGCATAGAGCTGCTGAGGATTATTCCACCATCTTGGCTCCCTCCAATATTGTTTTTTTTTAAATATCATACCATTATATTCAATTTACTCCCTGAGCTCTGTCCACACATGTTTCTATTCTTGATAAACTTTTTAATAACAACTTTCTAACATTTTTGACCCTGAGATGGCAGGTAATATGATATAGTTTATAGGTGATACATATGCTATCATCAAATACTTGTTTCCATGTTTGTCAAGTTGTAAAAGAAGACATATATCATTTATACAAGAAAAAAAACTCATGAAGGAAATAAAAGTGAATCATGGAACACTTCAATCTGAATTCAGACTCCATCAATTCCTTTTATGAAAAATGGATAGCCTTTTTTGTCATGAGTCCCTTGTAATTGTTCTGGATCCTAGCAGTACTGTTGATATATGTCATTCATAGCTGATCATTATTCATTATTGCCATTATTGTGTACATTAGTCTCCTGGTTCTACTAACTTCATTTTGCATCCTTTCCTATAAATCTTACTAGGTATTTTGGATTTTTTGTGTGTGATTGTTTCATTCATTATTTCTAATGGCATAATAATAGTCCATTAACAATAATATATTACACTTTATTCAAGCATTCACCAATTAATGGATATTCCTTCAGTTTCAAATTCTTTGCCACCACAAAAAAAGAGTTTAAGAGTTGCTATAAATATTTCTGTAGGAGTAGGTCCTTTTACCCTATTTTTTATCTTTTTCAGATATAGATCTAGTAGTGATATTGGTTAAAGGATATACACAGATTTGTTGTTCTTTGGGCAAGATTCCAAATTGCTCTTAGGGTTCTAATTTATGTTCAAAACTACAAAACACTTTAAACAAATAAATTCAGATCTAAACAATTGAAAAACAATTATTCATGGATAGAACTAGGCCAACACAATGAAAATTACCATTCTTCCCAAATTAATTTAGCTATTCAGTGGCATACCAATCAAACTATATAAAACTTATTTAATTGAGCTAGAAAATGTTAATAAATTCATCTGGAAGAACAAAAGACCAAAAATATTAAGAGAATGTATAGCTCTACTAACCATCAAAACAATTTAGTGGTGGCTAAGAAATAGAGTAGTAGATAAATGGAATAGATAAGGCACTAAACAAGCAGTAATAAATAACCATAGTAAGCTAGTGTTTGACAAACCCAAAGATCCAAGCTTTTAGAACTCATGATTCAACAAAAACTGCTTGGAAGGGGCAGCTGGGTAGCTCAGTGGAGTGAGAGCCAGGCCTAGAGACAGGAGGTCCTAGGTTCAAACCCGGCCTCAGCCACTTCCCAGCTGTGTGACCCTGGGCAAGTCACTTGACCCCCATTGCCCACCCTTCCACCTATGAGACAATACACCGAAGTACAAGGGTTTAAAAAAAAAGACTGCTTGGAAAACTGGTGTTATGATTAAAATAAAAAACTGGACATAGACTTAATGATTTTATTTCATCAGAAAGGAGTAGGGGAGAAGGATGAAAGAGAGAGTAGAGGTAGATTACTTAAATAAGTTTTACCCTCATTTAGCTTTTCCATGTAGCTTTCTGTTCCACATCAACCATGTGCCCCACCCCACCCCCAGTTAGCACCAACACAGAAGTCAAGAGAGAGAAATCCAGTCTCACCTCAAACTCTCTCCACCTACTGACTCTTAAACACCATGCCTCCTGAGCCAAATGTTACCCTTTTTCCTTTGCCTGGACCATCCAGGGGGACTCTCAGCCTGCCTCCTCCCTCATTGTCCCCTACTTCAATTGCTGATTTTTCCTTCTGGCTACAGGGAGTGCCAGAGTTACAATTCTATCCTTGTGATCAAAGTCCTCTCAGTAATTTCCTTCACAAGAGCCCCCTCTCTAATTATTTGGGAGACCAACATATTAAATCTCCTCACTGAGGTTTTCTTGGAAATTAACATGTCAGGTCTTCCCAATGAAGCATTCCACATGTCAATCACTCACCAAATCACAGATCAGTCACTCACCAAATTTCAACTTTCAGTCCAGCATGCAAGAAAATGGAAATAGTGGAGGTCTCTCCATGAAGGAGAAAGAAATCATAGATTTCAACATAGGGTAGTAGTAGCAGTTTGCACATAACAAATGGTCATGTGAAAACATGAAGTAAAAGCCATCTTTAATCAGTTAGATGGAAAGAAAAGACAAATCTAAAGACATCCTGGTTTGTTCAAAAAGCTAAGAATTCTAAAAGTACAGGAGACCCTAGTTCAGCTATTTGAATAAGTTCCAACTTCTCAGAAAAGGGGTTGGACAACAATTACTAATGCCTCATTTCAGATTAGAATCAGTATTGGGTGTTTGGACATCAAGGTTAGACTGCACTACCAGATTTTCCCACTCATGGTACAAGTTCTACCACATAAAGAAATTGCACTTATCTTTCACCTAAATCTCACCATGAAGTCAGATTCATATACAATTTCCTTAAAGTGTGTTTGAAATATAGGGAGTAACAGGAGCATGAAAGAACTATTATCAAGCTACTAGCAGTGAATTTATAATATTGCAGTAAGCAATATAATTCAGAAATCCTCAAGTCCAAGGATAATTAACAGAAAAACTTACTTCTGAATTGCATCAGGCAACACACTAAAAGTGAAATACAAAAATTTAAACCTAAATTTGACTATATAGTTGTCCCTTACTATATTGCAGTTCACTTACCCTGGGCTTCACTTAAAAATATATATCTAATTCTGTATTGTAGAATAACATTTATCATGGCACACTGTTGGCTGATGGAATGAAAGGCTACCAACCACAGTGCTGTGTTCTATTCTATGGGTGCTTATTGGCACAGTGACTATAGGCTAATAAAAGTGTGGAAAAGGTTTATAGGAGAATGGGAAGAGTTTATAAAGCCTTAAATATATTTATTTATGTGTTCATTTGTTTATTTAATAAAATAAGTATAACACTGCTACTTCACCAATTTTCCCCTATCCTGGGGGTCTCAGGAACAACTATCATGATAAGTGAGGAATCACTGAAGTGACAAATATTTAAAAATCTTCAGAACTGAGCTTCACAGACAAAACAAGTATACAATTATTAGTGTCCCAATTTAAGGATAACAAGAGGATAATGAGGAGTTTTCAGAGCAAAAGTATATGTAAAAAGATTTAGGTTTTGGGCATCAATTTCTAAGTTTAATTTATTTGGTATATTTTTTGAAATTTGACTCTGACAAGAATTTAACAAAGGATGATTTGGGGCATCACTGAAAACTCTTTCAAACTTTAATTCACTTTTTCCAAGATTTAATCCTTTGAATATTGTAGTCAGTACTATGTTGATAGATTTTGCATTTCAATTAACCTTTCATCATTTATCAGGATTTGCTTGATTTACCAAATATAAGATTGTTAAAGAAAATTAGATTGTTGAATCTTATATAAAAAAAGGATATCAGAGAACAAAATCTCTATTTCTACTGCCAACCAGGTAGATTTTAGGATTATTAATGGAATACATACTTTTACCATAGTTTGTAAAGTATGATGGAGAGACATTTTCCAAATTATGATTTCCATGTTCAAAACCTGAAGATTTTCTACATTTCAAATTCCAAGCATTGAGAGTACACATCAGAATCGAGATTTATCACTTTCAAAGCAGTTCAGTTTGCCTCACAGAATTATTGAGTTTTAATATATTATTTTAATATGTCTTTTATCTCAGTCCCATTTCAATGTGGCCACCATTGATGGTGAGAGAAAATAATACTTATAAGTTTACATATGTATGCATATATGCAATATATAATTTAATAATTATAAAAGTTTTACCATACTAGAAAGGGTAAAAATTATGGTTGGACTGGATATTTAAAGTTTGGTTGCCAGGAACCGATTACCTGGTTCCAAAATAAAAGACCCAAGTCGGGATGACTTTTATGGTGGTTTATTTACAATTAGGAAGGGTAAAGGTAGGGAGAGAGAGAGAGAGAGAGAGAAAGAGAGAGAGAGAGAGAGAGAGAGAGAGAGAGAGAGAGAGAGAGAGAGAGAGAGAGAGTTACTCTGGCCTGATCTGGAGACCCAAGCCAGAAAGGGCTTCAAAGGCCCCAAAAAAGGGGGCATAGAGGTTAATTAAACAAGGCTACTAGCCACGAGGCCTCCTCTAAGAAGAGAGGCCTCTTTTTGAAGCTGTGGCCTCCAGAAACACAAAGGAAAAGGAAAGAGAGTCAGCCTAACTTACCCACGTGACAATTCAAAAAGAAGCAGTCTGAGATCTCAACTTGAGCTCCTTCAAGGCCAGGTTCAAAAGACCAAATCCCCCTTCACTAAAAGTTACCATCATATTTAAAAGATAGTTCTTTTCCTCACTTCCTGTGTCCACCTCCTGTACTATGTGGACAAATGGCAGCCTCAATCTTGTTTTGGACTGCTCAGGGGCCAGTCACTTGTTTTTTATTTGTCACTTACTATCACATGTGGGTCATAGACCTCCCCCTTCTCCACTTAATTCTAAGTTGGGTGGGGTGACATATTCTTGGTGGCTAAAGTCTAAAGAATGAATAAGGGTGAGCTAATTCCATTTAAAGGGGCAGCTGGGTGGCTCAGTGGATTGAGAGCCAGGCCTAGAGACTGGAGGTCCTAGGTTCAAATCCGGCCTTGGACACTTCCAGCTGTGTGACCTTGGGTAAGTCACTTGACCCCTATCGCTCACCCTTACCACTCCTGGGCTAAGGACGGTCCCTAGCCTGGATGAAAAAGGAGGAGGGTTGGGCGTGGGGCTAGCAACCCCACCCTGTAAAAACTACATCTGCTAAAGAAACTGCAACCTAAAGTAGGGGCAGCTGGGCTAGCTCAGTGGATTGAGAGCCAGGCCTAGAGACGAAAGGTCCTAGGTTTAAATCCGGGCTCAGACACTTCCCAGCTGGGTGACCCTGAGCGACCCATTGCCTACTGGTTGTGGCCCTATGCTCCTAGAATGGAGTCCCAGGATAAAAAAAAAATTCCATTTAAACACTACCTAATTAAGGCTAATCCTTTGAAGAAATCATTAGTGACTGGGTGTAAAATCTAGAGTAGAACCCACAGATTCTATTATTTGACTATACCCTATAACTAATCATCTAGCTTCTTTAAGAACTTTGTACATATTTTTCACTCACTGAGTTTTAACCTTTGTCAAATAAGGCTGAACAGGAAGCCTGTTCTGCCTCAATACTTGCAGCAGTTTCTTGGATGGGCTGTCAGGTAGAATAGTTAAGTTCACTACCCTTTTTGCTTTCTAGCAAATTTACAACCTGTTTAACTGTCCTAAGAATTTCACTTGCCCATTAAAAAACAGGGAAAAAGCAAGTTCAGTATCTGTAGATGCATTTCTGTGTGAGTTTGGGTATGACATACACAACACTAATAGGTCCCGTATGGGTGTATTTAAGCAGTGTAAAATGCTTTTGGTGATCAAATGAAAAAGTCTAATAGCTTCTTTCAGAATAGCATTATTCATACCAATTTAAAAGCCAAAAATGAAACAGACAATGACAAAACTGAGACAGAACAGACCTGTGTAAAATTATTCCTTCCTGTTGAACGAGTGAGTCACTGTCAGAGTAAAGTTTACTCTGAGCCTTTCACTCAAATAAACAAAGAAAAATTCCAGGTTCTTCATTACAAGCTCAGAGACAGCAGTAGCTTTCCTTAAGGGAAAACTGTCCTCTGTTATGAGGGATGGGCTTTTTATTCTTTTTTTTTAATTTGAAAATTTTTATTTAATTAATTAATTTAGAACATTTTTCTATGGTTACATGATTCATGTTCTTTCCCTCCCCTCCTTCAAGCCCCCTCCTGTAGCCAATGAGCAATTCCACTGAATTTTACATGTGTAAATGACCAAGATGTACATGATCAAGATCTATTTTCATATTATTAATATTTGCATGAGGGTGATCACTTAGAGTCATATCCCCATCAACTCATGTGATCAAGCAGTTGTTTTTCTTCTGTGTTTCTACTTCCACAATTCTTTCTCTGGATGTGAATAGTGATTTTTCTCATAAGTCCCTCAGAATTGTGCTGGATTATTGCATTGCTGCTAGTAGAGAAGTCCATTACATTGTGAAAATAAAATTGAGTGAATACTTCTGATATTTTAAATTAAAGGATTTAATAATAACAAAAATGAGATGGAAAGGGATTCCTTCAACTAAGTGAGCAGACCACAGAGCCAGAGACCCACACCTGCCACACTTTAACCAAAGAAAAGTACAAAAAGAGCTGAACAGTGTGGGTCTCCATCAAATTTATTTCCCAAGCCTCTGTACATCAAATGAGGATGTACTTAAAAGGAAGCTGGGAATGTAGCTCAGGTGTGGAAAATTTTCCACCTGCATATTCCCCCCTGTGATCCTTTAAGAGACCAGTCTCCCCAATGGATCATTTTAAATAGAATTTAACTAAGGTACATACAATTTTTACACAGAGAAAATACAACAACTTGGAGATAAGAGAATAAAAGGGAAACAAGAATAAAACCAATTAGGGGGCAGTCCCCTTTGGTACAACAAAGTACATATAAACAAATGTATTCAACCCCCCCAAAACTTCAATTCTGCACAGTTTGCTCAGGAACTCCTGGAGCAACATGCGGTCTTTGCAGGCATCTCCGTGGCATCTTCCTCAAGGAGGTTAGTCTCTGAATTTGGGAGGCAGTAATTTTTTACCTTTAAAAAATTGTTTTTCTCAAAAGGAACTTAAAGCTTTTCATTATAAAATAAAAATACATCTCCCCCTCCCCCCATGAGGAGGATACAGGGATACACATAGGAATCACATAGGGATTAATAGTCAAGCCATAAGGCAAATGAATCAATTATCAAAAACATCAAAAAATTCAAAGAAATTTAAAAAAATAAAATTAACCTCTGAGTGAAACATAGAATATCAAAAACTGTAAAAAATTCTAGGAAAAAAAGAAAAAAAAATTCACAAATCACAACAGGTTCTTGTAGCAGTCCATGTCCCATAAACCTGCAATGCCAATTATTCCCTAACCTAGTTTAGCAGTCTGGATTACAGTAAGTTGTCACATTAGAAAAGAGAACAGAAAAAGAGACTAGATCTTGAAACAAATAGGAAGTAGCATTCCCTGGTTTGACAATTTTCATTGCTTTCTGGGATAATGGAGCCAGAACAGTCAATATTATGTACTTGATAGAGAGTGTGGTACAAGGAAGTCCTGCATTTAACACATGTTAAACAGTTGCAACCTCGAGTCTCACACATGATCAAGTTCTCACACTCTTTGAGCAGAATGTCATCAATCCCCATAGGAATTGTTTCATCTCTTTTAACTTTTTACTTTTTTCGCACTTCACAGGTTAACCTCTGTGCTCCTTTATGGTCAGTTTTTTTTCCCTTGATTTAGACATTTCCTTTGAGCAAAAGTCTCATGATATTCTATATAAAAAATGCTGTCATTGTCTTGGAGGGAAAGAAAAAACAGACAACTTCCCATGGCTACAATTTTGGGGATGATTCATAGGCTTCTGAGCTGAATCTCCTTTCTCCAAATAAAGAAAGCAATTGAAGAAATAAAAGACGCCCAGCTTCTCTCTGGGCACTGTTTGGCTGCTGTCTCCAAACATGGGGCAGAAGAGAATGGAGAGTGGAAACAGACACTGTGGGTGAATAAGTGCCACTCAGAGTGTGTAGAGGTCAGACAAATGGCCGGGAGGCGATGATGGACAGGTGTAGATTATCTACAGACTCAAAGAAGAAGAATCCCAGCAGATCTGCTGTCTAGGTCGTTCCGAATTTCCATCAGATTCATCCAGATTCTTGAGAGCAAAGCACTCATAGTAAAGTCACTTTCTTGACAAAGCATTTTTTATATAGAATATCCATGGGCTACTTTTCTGGTTTTTTTTAAATTATTTTTTTATTATATATATATATATATGTGTGTGTGTGTGTGTGTGT
>NC_058133.1:204109120-204128539 GCF_016433145.1 Gracilinanus agilis | reverse complement strand
CCGAGATTCTGTATAGCATCCATTATGTTTTTCTTATTCATCTTCCCTTTGGCTGTAAGACAAGGTGCAATAATCCAGGTCACAGAGAATTAGGATAATAGCAAAAGTTCATCTTGTAAAGCTAGGCTATGAAGACTGTTTGAGTCCCTCCTTGCTTCACCAAATAATGATGAATTGAAGAAACAGAAAAGATTCTCAAGGGGATTAATCCATCTTTTTTATTAACACAGAATCTTCTGACTGTGATAACACAATCCATTGTAGTGATTTTGAAGGATATATTGCTTTGTTTCTAACAGTATTATTTCAGAAGCTGATGACAAGTAACTTTTCTAAAGGAGATAGTAAGCAGCATTGGTTTAGAAAAGGGTTGTTTTTAGTATGTAAAACTCTGAATATGTATCATACATAATTGTTTTAGAAATTATATGATAGATTTAACAAGGTAATTCCAATATTGTGCTTCTCTATGATTTTTTCCTTTTCCCGTATGTATTTTATACAGCTTTCAATGATGCTCTTTTCATTATCATTATTATTACTTTTCATTACTATTCCAGTTTTATTCTCCTCCCCATAACTCCCAAACCCTCGCCCCAAATAAGACCTCTAGCTTATAGCAAAGAAAAATACATTCAAGACAAGAAATCCACACACTGGTCATGTCTGAAAATATGTGCCTAGTGTTTCACTTCCAGTCTTTAACTTCTCTTACAAGAGATGAAAATTATGATTGATCATTACTCTTCAGTATCTTATGCCTTTCAAAGTTACTTTCCTCCAAGAAGTGATTATTTTATGAGTTTTTATCTTTACTTTACTCAGCATGTGTTCAAAAGAGTCTTCCCATACTTCTCTGAAGCAATAGTATATGTTGTTGTTTGTTTATTTTGTGCAATAATATTCTCTTACATTCATATATAAAACTTTCCTTAGTCATTCACCAATTGATATTCATTTTGTATGTTTCCAGTCCTTTATTATAACAAAAAGTGCTGCTATACATGATTCATTTTGTACCTTATGGGTCCTTTATGCCTTTCTTTGCTCTCTTTAAGGACATAAAGCAAATAGATGTGTCTTGGGCAGTGATGGGCAAACTTTTTAAAGTGGGGACCAAAGGAAAGGAAATGCTCATCTGTCAGTCTGTTTCTAAGACAACTCTTTTGATGCTTTATTGTATTGTATCCTACTCATTGCATTCGTCAGATTAGGAATAATGTTGTGCCACTGGATAGAACATTTCAGGGGCCAACATCTGGGCCATGGGCAGTGGTTTGCCCATCACTGGTCTATGGGATGGTAAAATGCCTGTCTTCTCCAAATTTTATGAATAAATACTTTAATTTAGCCAGGATTGCCATTTTTATTGTATTGATATTGCCTAAACTAAAACAAATAATGCCTCCTCATTTATTTGTCTATCTTTATTTCTGAAAAGAGAAATTTTGTAATTACGGACATATAATTTCTTTTCCTATCAGGGTAGCTGGATTCTCAAAGATTTTATAATACTTTGTTCATTTTTAGTTTTTAAAACACTTCTCTCTTCTGTCTCAGAAGGGATATAAGGCAAAAGAGTAGCAAGGGCTAGACATTTGGGGTTAAGTGACTCACCCAGGGTCACACAGCTAGGAAAAATCTGAGAAAATATTTGAACCCAGGTTTTTCCAACCCCCTAGCTTGGCCATCTATTTACTGAGCCACATAGCTGCCCCTGGAAGCATTTCTTTAGAGAGTATCAGATATTTTCACACAAGCCAGCCCAAGTCCCTCTGATGGCCACAGTATAATTTGGAACACTTACCATCAACTGGCAGTTGTTTCAGAAGAGCTTGCTTTTCTTTTTTTGTCAGTTCCACCCCCATGTCCTTCAGAAAGTCTTCTAGGTTTTGAGGATCAATATTTTCTGGTTATGAAAGATGTCAATGGTGAATGATGTGAAGGTGAGAAATATATAGTGACTCCAGAATATGAAAGATACTATGTATTCCTGTGTTATATTTACTTCAAATTCAAGAAGAAGAAGAGAGGTAGCCTTTGGGATGGGCCTAGCCATGCTTGGCTCTCATGAATTCAGAGAGAGAATTTATTTCTTCCTTGTTCGTGGGACTATTCTAGACTTAAGAGTCCTATACTAAGGAATGTGTAATGAGTATTAGAAATATTGTCTGGTGAACAGTGGTAAAATCAATGAATTGTTAATCTACATTGATCTGCTAATGTGTTGGGTTTAGTTTTCTTTGCTTTTATCCCAATGGTTTATTTCACCAAAATGCAATGCTACAGTTCACCTTTGGATTGGAGATTGGAATCTTGTGTGTCCTAACACTAGGAAAAATGAAACATGAATATAGAGATTACATTCTAGGAAATTCAGGATTTGCTACTAAGAGCCTAGAGAGTATTTAGCAAGCCAGAATGGAAATTTAAATAGGGTTATAATCATTTAAAACTGTTATCCACAAATATTCTGTGTCACAGTTGTTATCCAGGACTCCTGACTCTCACTTCTTTCTTCTCCTCAATATCCAATCAGTCACTCTTGACATTTCTTCCTTCATAACAATTCTCAAATTTTCTCTCTACCTTTTCTCTCTACCTACACATCCATATCTTTAGCTCAAGTTGTCCTTTTCTCCTTTAAAGGGATATAAATGCCCCAAATGTTTCCTTAAATCAGGAGTTTCTTCCCCCTTCAATGCATTTTCCACACAGCTGGCCAAGTGATTGTCTTTAAACACAGATCTGTTGACCATATTCTTCAATAAACTCTCCTTCTTCCCTGTTTCTACTGGATGAAATACATAAACTCCCCTTATTTTCCCTGCCTATTTCTATTATTCACATATGTCCTTCCATTTTCTATCTCCATTTTTTCTTACTGGCTTTCTCCCATGCTGTCCTTACTTCTCTACCTCAGACTCCCTCTCTTCAAGATGAACCACAATTTCCACCTTTTATGAGGAGATTTTCCTGATTCATCCAGTGGTAGCCTCCACTTTGATTATGCTGTATTTATTCTGCATATCTCTATCTATGTATATATTTTCTTTTCCAAGAGAAGGGCAACTCCTTGTGAGCTGGGCCTATTTCATTGTTTTTGTTGCGTTTCTCAAGGGCATAGAATAGATCTAGTGGGCACATAAATGTCTGAAAACTGATTATCTGTTCATTTTAGATTAAGGAATTAATTGTTAAGAGAGCTGCCTGAGAGAGGAAGTAACTTGTCCCACAGTCACAGCTAGTAAGTGTCAGAGGCAAAACTTGAATTCAGGTCTTCGACTCTAAGGCTCTATCTTTATCCAGGCACACCATGTTTCCTCTTATAGATTTATATGAAAAATATGGGTACATTACCTGACTGCACATTATCATCACTTTTTACTCACCTTGAATAGTTTTTACAGTATCCATAACTTTTTCCAGGTTGACCTTTCCATCATCTACAAGAGAAGGCATAGCTTAGAATTAGACCTGGTGAAGAAGAAGCTCACAGAAAGAAATTCATTATATTTTGAAATTGTGGTCAGAGTTTTCTCTGAACTTAGGTAATTAACTTGGAATTTTATCCTGTCTTCTCTGTGGCAGCTGTGGAGTGAAGAAAGCTCTCAATCTTCAAATTGAGTGTAAGTAACATTAAGAGCTAGCATTGCCAAATTCTTCACAAATATTAATTCATTTTATCCTTACAATAATCCTGGGAGGCAGGTCCTATTATTATCTCTGTTTTACAGATAAGGAAACTGAGGCTGAGAAGTTACATGCCTTGAATGTTACATAACTAGTACATATCTAAAGCTCTGACCCTGCTTTTCCTGACTGTGAGTCTAGCTCCATATTCACTGTACTCCTAGATACCTCACACAGTCATTCAGAGAGCTTTCCCTTCTTCTTTTTATTGGGTATTAGAAGAGCTTATATTGTAATCAGACATCTTATTTTTATATATCAGATTCAGGACCTTTTAGGAGTAAGATGGAAAGCACTGGCCTTTTCATATCTCTTGGCCTCAGCTTCCTCCTCTGTAAAATGAAGGGACTAGACTAGATGATCTCCAGGGTCTCTTCATAGCCTGGATATTATGTGACCCTGTGATCTAGGAAATTCCAGTGTTTTTTTTTAATAACACAAGTAATTTGCAGCTAATTTTTTCTTCCAATGTTCTGACTACATTCCTGAAGTGTGGTTTCAATGTATATTTGAAAACTGCCCTTATCTAATTGGTTGTGTAATCCATATAGTCTGTGAGGAATTTTGTAACTTAATAATAATATTATTATTATGCTTAAATAACATTTACAATATATATGTAGGTTGAAAAAGGTATGGCAACTTTAGGAGACCAATTTATTTTAATGGGTTAGCTTTGTTAAAAGGACAAATATTGAAGCATTTATCAAAAGAATAAGCTTAAGCTATTTAAGTCAAATATGTGATAAATCACCTTTATTCATGCATTTAAAATATATAATGCAATTTACGTAAATAACCTAACTTAAGGCTCACGAGATCCCTGTGAGTTCAGTGCTACAGGAATCATACCAGGTGTTTATTCTCTGAGTATCATCTTCAAATCTGTCCTTCCTACTTTCCCTCACATCCACTGAATTACCAAGACTTGTAGATTTTCTTTCTACAATTTAACTGCTGGCATCTCTCCACCCATAGTCACATTGTGCATTTCCAGGTGTCAATTTAATTTAGATATAGCATTCACAGTTGCCATTTTATATGTTTTATGTGATAATACATATGTTTTATATTATAATACATGTATAACTCGGAATGAATTGTTTGCCAGCTCCAGGAATGGGGAGGGAAAAAGGGATCATATAACTTTGAAAAACTTATGTGGAAATTTGTTATTACATGTAATTAGCAATAAACAAATAAACCAGTTTTTATTTTGATCACCAGTGACTCTCAAAGGCAGCCTAAGAAATGAAAAAGGGTTTGCAAAATATGTTGATGAAGGGAAACTCAAAATGACAAAGTTATAAATTCTTGAAATATTGGAAATTCACCTCCCTTGACAACTGGCCAGAAGGGCTTAGACCTGAGGATCTCAGTTTTTTTTTTCTTTCTGAGATCATGAATCTTATTTGAGTTAGAGGCCTTGTTTAATCTTTTTCATTGCAAGCTAATTTTAAAATAGTTTTTAAGTATACATATCTTCCATTACTATGTTGGGGTAAATATTTAAAGGCTGTGCTAGCAAAACAGCACTGGCCTAATATACAAGAACTGAAAGGCTATCATGAGAAGATTGACCACTAAATGATGATTTTTTTTGTCAAAAGGAAATTAAATTTATATTTGGGTATACATGTGTATAGTCTGTTCAGCTATTCAAACCAATGAAAACATGGATCTTTTGAAATAATAATAAAAGTTAACATTGACATAATACTTTAGGGTTTGTAAAACTTTATATATATGTATCTACATATATACATATACACACATATATATTGCTCATTGATTCTCACAACAGTCTTATGTAGCGGAAATTATTACTAATCTCATTTTATAGATGACAAAGGAAAGATTAAGTGAAGCCAAGTTCAGTATTATACCAATAAGTGTCTAAAGAAGAATTTAGTTTTTCTTGACACCAAGGCTCAGTATTAGAACATTTCATCTGATTGGTTCATATTCTCTAATGACAGTCACATTAGGCTTTTCTCCTTGAAGAAGGCCACTAGGTTTTTCTGGAGGGAGGAAGCAGTCTTCTTTCCCTATATTGTACTGAGTGGCATTCTGGGAAACTCTTGACTTAGAGGTTCAGTCAGAGATAGTAGTACATTATATATTATGATGGACTTTCTTTAGTTGTTTTTTTTTTTTTTTTTGCCTTTCAAGTGACTAAATAAGTATTCTTTCAGAAATTCTCAGAAAGAAAATCAAAGCTTCCCTGAAAGCAGAGGCATGAGAAATGCTTACCATCAATTGGCAGGTTAGTCAATAGCTCTGCAACTTCTTTATCTGTAAGCTTGATCCCCAGGATTCCCAGGACCTCGTCTAGTTTGTTAACATCAAAGTTCCCTCCTTCAAAGAGGAGAAAAATGAGGAACATAATCACTTAATCATTCATTAAATCCTTATTATAGTTATACACTGTGCTAAATTGTGGGGATTTGATGCCAAGTCAGCAAGCATTTATTAAATCCTTCCGGTGTGCCAGGCTCTGTGCTATGTTCTGGGAATAAAAAGACAGCATTGAACCTGTCCTTAAGCAATTCATAATCTAATGAAGGAATCAAATAAGAAAATTTTGAATTATATCAGAAATTTTATCAAGATTCTTTACAAAGAATTTAATTACAAAGAATTTAAGAACTGGATTCATCATTCCCAACAACTTGAGGGTAAGGCACTACAAACAAGAATTCATATTTATAAAATACTTCCCACATACTCTTGAAATACATTTTCAAAGGCACGGTAACAATTTCTAAGGACATACATGGGGAGTCATTGGGAGAGCTAAGAAGATGGTCTGTTCTTGTAATCCTGGGCCAAGGGATCCTGGAGAAGTCTCCATAGTACACAGTAAAGAATGAACTGATCAAGCCTGATGCATTATGGCAAAGCAGACAGCTAATCTACATACTTTTGGCTAAGGGTTTTGAAGTTCTTTACAGTCACAGAATCTGGTGAATTGTCTCCTTGAGACTGACTGTACATAAATAATTGGAGGTCATGAGGCAGAAACCCTGAGTCAGTAAATTGGATGGGATAAAAGAAGTTATATTATAGTCACTGAGAAGAAATAAAACCATTTCTCATTCATCACTGATATTCTGCACAGCATTCATTATGTTCTTATTCACCTTTCCACTGGCTGTAAAACAAGGCATGATTCAGGTCAAAGAGAATTATAATAGTAGCACCAAATTCATAATTTTGTAAACATAGCCTGTAAAGACTATTCTATTCCTTCTTTGCTTTACTAAATGAGAATGAAGTAAAGAAACAGAGATCTATCAAGGGAATAATCCATCTTTTTCATTAATATAAATTCTTCTGACTCTGTGATAACAGAATCTATTGTAGTAAATGAAGGATTTATTGCAGAGAACAGCGTTGCTTCTAACAAGTATTATTTTCACAAGCTCTTGAGGAGATAGTAGAGAGCACTGGTGTGGAAACAAGTTTCTTTTTAGTAGGTGAAACTATGAATCTTTATAATGTATAACTTGTTTTACAAAGTTATATGATAAATTTAACAAGGTAATTTCAACACTGGGCTTCTCTGGGATTTTTTCTAAACTCCTATTCTCTTTTCTATGTCTTATACATCTTTCATTGATGCTGTTTTCATTCTTTTAATTAATTTTTTCCTTGAATCACTTTTTCAGCTTCTTTCATTTCCCCATAACTACCATCTCTTTTTCCCTCAATAAGAACTGTAGTTTATAACAAAGAAAAACACCATCAAGAACAACATAGCCACACACTGGCTATATGGGAACATATGTGTCTTGTTCTTCACCTTTAGTCTAAAACTTCTCTGGCAAGAGATGAGAATTTGATTCATCACCAGTCATTTGAAGACAGAGCTCCAATTTTAAGGCTTTTAAAGTATCTTTTGTTTATGATGTAATCATTTAATAGATTTTTTTTCCTTGGTTCTGCTCAGTTCTCTCAGGATTGGGTCATAAAAACCTTCCCATATTTCTCTGGAGCTCTCCCATGTGTAGTTTCTTATGGTGTTATAATATTTTTATTACATTCATATGTGATAATATCCTTAGCCATTCCCCTGTTGATATATACCCTGTAAGTTTCCAGTTCTTTGGTATAACAGAAAGAGTTACAATTAATTTTCTATTTTGTACCTATGGGCCCTTTATGTCTTTCTTTCATCTTCTTAAGGACATAAAGCAGAAGGCTATATATAGATGGATCCAAGGGAATGAAGTCTATTGATAACTTTAATATAGTCCCAAATTGCTTTCGCTTTCTAGAATGGTTGGACCAATTGCTTCACTAACAGTGCAGTAATATAACCAAATCTCCAAATCTCTCTCTCTCTCTCTCTCTCTCTCTCTCTCTCTCTCTCTCTCTCTTCTCTCTCTCTCTCTATGTGTATATATATATATATATATATATATATTTGGAGATTTGGTCATATATATATATATAGAGAGAGAGAGAGAGAGTATATATGTATATGTGTGTGTGTATTTTTTTTTAAATCCTTACCTTCCGTTTTAGAATCAATACTGTGTATTGGTCCTAAGGTAGAAGAGAGGTAAGGGTATAGGATCAAGTAACTTGCCCAGGGTTACACAGTTAGGAAGTGTCTGAGGCCAGATTTGAACCCAGGATCTCTCGTCTCTGGGTCTGGCTCTCAATCCACTGAGTCACCCAGCTGCTCCCAATATAACCAAATATAACCATCTTACTAGGACTTCTCCAAATTTTTTTGTATAAGAACATTAATTAAGCTAATGTCACCATTTTTATTATATGGATGTGGCCCAAACATGAGCAATCCATATGCCTTTATTTATTTAATACTATATTTCTATAAAGAGAATAGCTCTGTGGACATAATTTGTCTGTCTTGATAGCTTGATTTTGAAGTATTTTACAATTCTGTGGTTCTTTTTAATGGAATATCAATTTTTTTCTCTTTCTGCTTTTTTTTAGTTTTGTTGGTAACATGTAGAACGTTTGATAATTTTTGTATCTTTATTTTATATTTTTCTTTTTCGCTAAAGTTGCTTCAATTAATTTTTCATTGAATCTCCAAAGTTCTTTAAGTAAGTTGTATCATCTGTAAAAATGGATAATTTTGTTTCACTTCTTTCTGTACTTCTTTCTTCAGATTTTTTTTTTGAATTAAGTGGAACCACATCAAATAATAAAAGTGACAATAGATATTCTTGCTTTACCCTGTTCTTATTGGGAAACACAATCTATTTCTTATTTTAGAATAGCCTTATTTATTGTCAAATAAAACATATTTTTAAGCTTTATTTAAAAACCCTTACCTTCTATCAATCAGAACCGATGCTAAGTATTTGTTCTAAGATAGGTAAGGGGTAGGTAACTGGAGTTAAATGATTTGCCCAAGCTAACACAGCTAGGAAGTGTCTGCATCCATATTAGAACCCAGGAACTCCCATCTTCAGGTGAGGTTCTCTCTCCATTGAGCCACTAGCTTCCCTGAACTCATGCTTTTAAATAGAAATGCTCACCTAGCGAGTTTTCCTATATGATAAGATGCTCAAACATATTCCAATGGATCTATCTGAATGTTCCCTGCCCAAGAGGCAAAAAGCCAGAATACTATATTTTGGGTCTGAATTTTTGGTTTAAATGATTATGTGTGTAAGCTTAGGCAAATCACTTAAACTCTGATTCTCAGATTCATTATCTATAAAATCAGGAGGTTGGACCTGATGACCTCTAAGGTTCCTTCTAACTTTAAATATATTAGCAACCCATCTATGCCTCCATAGCTTGTGTGACTTTTGTCCTTGTCCTCTCAGAAATTTTTCATAGGGGTAACTACTGAGCTTGCTGGGAGTTTCTTTTCTTTCTCTTGGCATTGTGAGAATTTCAATGGAGTACTTGATTTATCACATGTCAACCTCTGAACCTTGCAATGTGATCCCCATATTTTACTCCTGTTTTTCTAAGTTCTGTATTGGTAACATGTTGTAACGTGGTAACTCACTATATTCCTCTCTATTCCCTTCTGTGATATTAATTTTTAATTGTTTGAGGATGAATGCATTCCATGTCTCATTAGAAACATAATGGCAAAATATTGCTTTTCAAACATTTGTTTCCATGGGAAATGACATAATTAAAGGAGCTTTTTACATTTTTCAAAGGTAAACTCATCTAGTTCCTTTTCAACTTTGGAAAGAACTGGTCATTCTTTATTCTTTGTCCTATGTATACACACTCAGGGACAAGATCTATTTAGGCTTATGACATAAAGGTATGTCATGATGTGTATAATGGATATTTCTCATTTACTTGGTTTTTCCTCAGTGGATAATTTGGACAAATTCTTGAGTGGTAATAGATCTCTCTTCCAGGAGGCTCAGCAATATTTCAGACTTTGATGCCATTGAAATGTTATCACAAAAGATCACTATCTGTTGAAGGTAACCATTCATCAAGAAACCCTCTCCAACTTTTAACTCTCAGCCAGATTTCTTTCATCACTATGTTGAATACCATTGTGATGATACATATTCTTGTTTTCTGACTCACCTGATATTTGTGTGATCAGAGACTCATTGAACAGGGTGTTTCTGTTGTCATATCTTTCAAGGAATTTAGAATGATGTCAATGTATGGATAGAAGATAATTTATTGGAAAAGAGACTTCAAAGTGTTCCTTAGCTCTACTGAATCAAATATTTTTTCATAATTAGCAAACACTAAGCAAAATTAGATCTTTTGTTTTCTCCATCTTTCAGTCAAATACAAAATGACAAAGATGTGATCCATTGTTGAATCTCTTGCAATCCCTGCTTTTCTCCTACTCACACCTTCATCAAAGATGCCCTTGAATTATGTATAGATGACTTGTATAAATATTTTGTATTGATGGAAGGATGGATACATAGATCAGGTATTGCTAATTTTTTTTAGTCACCTTTTATTTAGCAATAAGGTCCAAGATTTCTTTTTATCTTCCTCTCCTTCAGATACCTTTCCTTTACAAGTGCCTTTTATAGACAGACAAAAGTCTTAGAATGGTTTTAAGCTACTAAACCTTAAAATTACACAAAAATGTTGGGACACTATATAAATCAGGACTCTCAAAATTGTGTTTTCTTCTGATTAAATCTGTATAATACACGCTTGGTCCAACTGGGCAGCTTTTCTCATCTTTGTTCTGATGAATGAAATTTCTGTCCCTTCTATAAGCTTAAAGTAGTTTATGATGTTAGGGTACAAATATTCCCTTTCTACTGCAATGAAAAAATTGTTATAATTTGTTAATGCAATTATTACAGATCTTTTCCATTTGCTTTTATTTATTGCCCTGTTTTTATCCTTAAATGCCTTAGAGATTTCTTTGCTTAGTGGGATTCCTTACAAAGTTTTCTTTAAATTACTTTAACTTTCCCCAGCTTCTTTTTTGTTTCATATTGCTTATAACTATGCCCATCATTCTTAACCATGAGATTTTACAATCAAGTTTACCAACTAAAACTAGTGTTGCCATCCTAAACTAGTGTTGCTATATTTCTTTACTTGATTTAGAATAGCTGTATTTTTTAAACCCTTGCCTTCCATATTGGTTCTAAGGCTTAAGAATAGTAAGGGCTAGGAAATGCTTGTTAAGTGACTTGTGCAGGTCACATCACAAGGAACTGTGAACCCAGGATCTCTCATCTCTGGCCCTGCCTCTTAATCCACTGGGCCACCTAGCTTTCCCTAAGTAATTGTCATTTAATAGCCATTTATGTCATTTCAATGCCTATTTTCCATTTTCATTGTTAAATATTATTAAAAAAAACTCTTACCTTCTGTATTAAAATTCGTGTTAAGTATCATTTCTAAGAGAGAAGAACAATAAAGGCTAGGCAGTAGGAGAGAAGTGACTGGCCCAGGGTCATACCGCTAGGAAGTGTCTGAAGCCAGATTTAAATCCAGCACTTCCCATCTACAAGCCTGGTTTCTCTATCCATTGAGCTACTTAAATTACTCTGAGTTACTTGCTTAAATAATCCAAGATCAAGTTGTTTCAATTGTATTCCACAACTTAATATCATGTGCATGATTTTTCTGTTGTTTTATATATTCTTGATATTTCATTATAACAAGATTACACATTCTTATTGTACTTTATTCTTTTCCTTGACAAGACATGACCTCCTTACTGTTCACAGTTGTCCCAGCAATTACTATTATACCAATAATAAGTTTTTTTATATTGTTAGATAAAATCTATTTATTTATTTTGCAATGCTCTTTGGTGCTCACTAATTCTAGCACCTACCAATTCTTTTCTTGAAGGAACTTTTCCTAATACAAAGGCATGAAGTTTCTGTATAGTCTACAAATCTTTGGTGTCTATCTCTCATTCTGAGTATTTATCCTTAGTTCTACAAAAAGGGAAGAACAAATGATCCATGAAGTCACATTTCTTGTTGCTTTTGGATATATGATGAGACCAATTTTTTGTTTGCCTCTTCATACCATTAACTGTGTGATTATAGCTGTGATGTCCTTTCCAAATATTAAATAATTTAATATTTATTATAATCCTGGGAGGCAGGTGCTATTATTATTTCCATTTTACAGAAGAAACTGAGGTTGGAAGAGTTTAAGTGACTTGTCCAGGGTCACTCATCTAGTAAATGTCCAAGGCCTGATTTGATCTCAGGTCTTCCTGATTCCACATGTAATAATTGATCCACACTATCTAGCTACCTCTAGTGCCTTCAGTGCTTTATTATTTTTCATTTCATTTACTCACAAGCTCCCATTTCTAAAATGATTACTATATGGCAAGGAAGTAGGGAAATAGTTCTTTTTTTTTTTCAGGAACTATCCATGAAGACTAACAACAGAGCTGAGATCTGGCCTTCATGCCTTGATTTGCAATCTGGTCCTTCTTTGTACTTATAGCACTTTTCCTCATAGGAAGAGTCTGAGGAGCCTTTTATCATTAGTCCAGGTAAGTTTTTAGACAAACTGTGAAATATTATGAATTCCTACACATAATGGAGACAGGTTACTGATTATTTCTGGGTTGGACAGAATAGCAGAGCTTAGGTTTGCTTTCTACTCAGAATCTAATATATAACAGGAACTTGCCACCTGTATTTCTGGGGCTAATACTGAAACTTTATAAGGAGTATGGAATGTCATCTCATGGTGAATACTCCTATATTCCTCTGCCCTGAGATAAACAAAGTAAGTAATTATGGCTCCTGTTTCCTGTCAAACTCCTCTAGCTATTTTGACCCAGAATCCCTAGCTCCTAGGCTAGCCCCTTTGGGGTGGGTAGAAATAACATCTTTTTCCATTGGAGGAAATATTGGGTTATTTTCCTATCACTCTTTTATTCTCTTCTACCTTCCCCTTCATTTCCTTTTTGTTTATTCATTTCTTTTCATTTTATTTGCTCTCCTTTCTCTTTACCATTCCTTAGTCTTCTAAGTTGCAAAAGTGTATTATTATTGGTTGCCCTGAAACTGAAGAACTCCAGCCTAGGGAGTAATTGGAAGCATCTTTCTTTAGACAGTATAAGACATTCTCACAAAAGCAAGCCCAAGTTCCCCTGATGGCCACAGGATAATTTGGAACACTCACCAGTAACTGGCAGATGTTTTAGATCTTCTAGTTCATCTTCTGTGAGTTTGATCCCCATGTCCTTCAGAAAGTCTTTCAGATTTTGAATATCAGTGTTGTCTGTAAATGGTGAATGGTGAATATTGTGAATGTGAGGAATATATAATAACTCCAGAATGTGAACGATAACACCTATTCTTGTTTTCAATCATCTCCAAATTCAACAAGAAGAGGAGAGTTAGCCTTTGGGAAGAGCTTACCCTTGTGAATTCAGAAATAGAAATTATTTCCTTCTGGTTCAGGTACTATGCTAGACTAAAGAGGCCTATACTGAGAATTATACAATTGCCTGATGAATAGTGGCAAAATAATTGACTACCTAAACTATATTGGTCTGGCTAATAAGTAGGGTTTTTTTTTTGTCTTTATCCCAGTGGTTTTGACTCACCAGAATGCAATTCTACACCTCACCACTGGCTTGGAGACCTAGAATTTTGGGCATTAGAACAGAGATTTTACATTCCAGGAAACTCAGGATTTGATACAAAGAGCCTGGAGAGTATTTAGGAAGCCTGGAAGGAAATTTAAATAGAGTGATGGTCATTTAAAACAGTTATCCACAATAGGTTCTATGTTACAAATGTTATTCTGGATTCCTAATTCTCTCTCACTCCTCTCCCCTATATCCAATCCAGTCATTTGTCTAATATTGCCATTTCTCCCTTGATAACAATTCTCACATCTACTCTCTTTTCTCAGTACTCACACAGCTACATCCTTAGCTCAAGTCATCTTCCATCTTTCCTTTGAAGATATATTATAAATGTACCAAATGTGTCCTTGATTCAAGAGTTTCTTCCCCTTCTAATTCATCTTCCACACAGCTACCAAAGTGATTTTCTTTAAGTATAGATGTACTGACCATATTCATGAATAAATTTACCTTTCTCTTAGATCAAAAATATACATTCCTCCCTCATTGCCTTCCCTGACCACTTTTTGTTCCTCACACATGGCCTTCCATTTCCTGTCTCCATTTTATCTTACTACCTATCCCTTATGTTCTCTTTTCTTACTACAAAGTCTTTTTCTTCAAGATGAACCACAATTTCTGTTTTCTATGAGGAGGCTTTCCTGATTCTCCCACTGCTAGTGTCCTTCCTCCCAAATTATGCTGTATTTATTTTGCAAATATTTATATATGTACACAGTTTCTTTCCCAAGGGAAAATAAACTCCTTGTGAGGTGGGCCTATTTCATTGTTTTTGTTTTTGATTCTCAAGTGTCTAGAATAGATCTAGAGGACACTGAATATGTAGATCATATACTGTTGGAAAGCTGCCTGAGGGTTGAAGTACCTTGACCCACAGTCACACTGCTAATAAGTGTCAGATGTAGAACTTGAATTCAGGTCTTTTTTATTCCAAGGCTATATCTCTCCCCATTATATCATGTTCCTTCTCATGGATTTATGTGAAAAATATAGAGATGTACCCTGACCTCTCATCATTATTTCTCACTCACCTTGAATAATTTTCACGGTATCCACAACTTTTTTCAGGTTGACCTTTCCATCATCTGTAAGATAAGGCACAGTTAGATGGAGATGTGATGGAGCAAAATCTCACATAATAGCATTTCATTAAATTCTGAAATCATGAGACAATCCAGAAGAATTTAACAGTTTTCTCTGAACTCAGGTAATTATCTTGGAGTTTTATACTATTTTATCTACAGATTATAATAAGCAGCTGTAGAAACAAGAAAGCTCTCAATCTGTAAATTGAGATTAATAGTAATAAAATAGTTAGCATTTATATAGGATATTAATATTTGCTAAGTTCTTTACAAATATTAATTCATTTTGTCCTTAGAACAACCTTGGGAGGCAGGTGCTATCATTATTTCCATTTTACAAGAAAAGGAAGTGTAGGCTGAGAGAGGTTGCATGCCTTACCCTAGGTTAAAAGCTAGTACATGTTTTATCTTGTCTTCTTGTTTCTGGTCTCCCTAACTCTGGGTCCAGCCCTATATACACTGCACCCCTTAGCTACCTCACATAATCATTCAGGGAGCTTTCCTTCTTTCTTGCTATTGAGTATGAAAAGAACTGGCATTGTAATCAGACATTTTATTGTGTCATATCAAATTCAGGACTTTCTAGGACTTAGGTGGAGAGAACTGGCCCCTTCCTGTCTCTTATCCTCCTCTGTAAAAAGAAACTACTAGACTAGGTGATCTCCGTGTCCCTTCCCAGCATGGACATAATAGGTTTCAGTGAACTAGGAAACTCCTACTCTTTTTTAATAACACAAGGACAAGAAGAACTAGTTTTTCTTTCAGTGCTCTGACTATACTTTTGAATGTGGTTAATTAATATTTTAATGTATATTTGCTAATTGACTTTGTCTCAAATTGTTCTTAAAGCCTTGTATATGTGTTTGAGGAAAGAAACAGGGCACTTTATATATATGCTTAAAAAGCACTTAAATTATTTGAGTGGAAAAAAGGTATTACCCCTTTAGGAGACCAATTTCCTTTAATGGGTTAACTTTCTTAAAAGCCCAGAAATCGAAGTATTTAGCTAAAGAATAAGCTTATGCTATTTAAGTCAAATATATGATCAATGACATTTATTCATCCCTTTAAGATGAACAAAGAACCTTACTTAAATAATCTCACTGAAGGCCGTGATAACCCTGTAAGTTCATTGCTACAGGAATCTTTACTGGGCATGTACTTCTTAAGTGTCATCCTTAACTTTTTCCTTTCTGATGTTTCTCACATCTAATCAGTTGCCAAGATTTGTAGATTTTCTTTCCACATTCTACAGTGCTTGCATGTCTTCATCCACTTTCACATTGTACATTTCCAAGTGTCAATTTAATTCAGATATAGTATTTACAGTTATTATTTTGGTCACTATTAATTCTCAAATTCAGGTTAAAAATGAGAGAGGATTTGCAAAATGTGTTGATGGATGATGATTTGATGAGATCATGGATTCTTGAAATACTGAAGATTTACTTCCCTTGATAATTGGCCAGAAGGTTTTAGAGGAGAGGATCCCATTTTCTTTTTCTGAGATCATGAATCTAGGCCAAGAGAGAGGCCCTGTTTTGTCTTTTCAGTTGCACACTAATTTTTAAATAGCCTGTAATGTAAATATCTTCCAATATCTTCTTTACTGTAAAGTAAATATTTAACTGCCATGCTAGCAAATTATCAGTGGTCTAATATACAAGAATTGTAAAATTATGTGCATAAGGAATCAATCTTAAGAAGGTTGGCCATTAGATGATTTTTTTTTGTTCGAAAGAAGGTGAAAATTTATCATTAGGTATGCATGGATTATTGCCTGCTCAAGCTACTCACACCAATGAAAACATGGATATTTTGAATTAAAATTTTACATTAACATACTTCAAGGTTTGTAATACTTAGTATATATGTATATGCATAGATACACATATATTGTTCATTTGATTCTCATAACAATCATGTGACAGAGATTATTACTAATCCCATTTTACAGATGACAAAAGAGAAATTAAAGGTCAAGTGTCTTGTTTAGGATTGTAGCAATAAGAGTCTAAAGTAGAATTTAAACTCAGTTTTTTTACTCCAAGTTCAGTATTAGAACATTTCATCTGGCTGCTTCATATTCTCTAATGACAAACACATTAGACTTTTCTCTTTGAAGATGGCCACTAGGTTGTTCTAGAGGGAGGAAAGAGTCTTCCATCCCTGTATTGTATTGAGTGGCATTCTGGGAAACTCTTGACTTAGAGGTTCAGTTGGAGATAGTAGTTCATCATATATTATGATGGGCTTTCTCTTTATATATATATATACATACATATATGTATATACATATATATATTTGTCTTTTCATGTAACTAAATAAGTTACATGAATATTTCAGAAATTCTCAGAAAGAAAAACAAAACTTCCCTGAAAGCACACAGAGGCATGTGAAATACTTACCATCAACTTGCAGGTTACTCAATAGCTCTGGAACTTCTTTATCTGTGAGCTTGATCCCCAGGTTTTCCAGAACCTGGTCCAGCTTGTTAACATCAACATTTCCTCCTACAGAAAGAAGGAAATTGAAGAACAAAATCATTCAAGCATTAATTAAATTCTATCCTTAATATATGTTATTCACTGTGCTAAATGGAGGGGATTCGATTCCAAGATAACAAGCATTTATTAAGTCCTTCCTGTGTGTCTGGCACTGTGCTAAGTACTGGGAATAAAAAGACAAACAAAAGCAGTGTACCTGTCCTCAAGCAGTTCATAGTCTAAGAAGGAGACAAATAAGAAAATTCTGAATTATGCCAAGGAGTCACAAATTGTATAAAATTTCTTTACAAAGAATTTAAGAACTGGATTCATCATTCCCAGCAGCTTGAGGGTGAGATAATACAAACAACAATTCACATTTATAAAATACTTCCCAAATATTCTTGAAATACCTTTTCAGAGGCACAGTAACAATTTCTAAGGCCACACATGGGAAATCATTGGGAGAACTAGGAAGATAGTCCATTCCTATAATTCTGATCCAAGGGATCCTGGAGAAGCTTCCACAGAACAGTGTAAGGAATGCATTGATCAAGCCTGATGCATTATGACAAAGCAGATAGCCAATCTAAATACTTTTAGCTAAAGAGTTTGAAGTTTGCTAGACTCTAGAGAATCTGGTGAATTGCCTCTTTCAGGCTGGCTGTACAAAAAGAATTGGAGGTCATGAAACAGAAACCCTGAATCAGTAAATTGGATGGGATGATAGAAGTCATATTATAGTGATTGAGAAAAAATAAAAGTTTTTCACTCACCGCCAAGATTCTGCACAGCATTCATTATATTTTTCTTATTCACCTTCCCATCGACTGCAAGACAAGTTGTAATTCAGGCCACAGAGTAAGTATAAGTGTTGTCTTTATACTGCCCTTGACAATTTATTATAGTTTGTTATTGTAATCATTATAGATCTTTTTCATTTTCTTTTATGTATTGCCCTATTTTTTATCCTTAAATGCACTGGAGATTGTTTCACTTAGTAGGATTCCTTACAAAATTTTCTTTAAATTATTTTAACTTTCCACAGCTTTTCGAGACAATATTTTTTTATAACTAGACCCACCATTCTTTTTCATGAATTATACAAAGAATTTTACCAATTAAAATGAGTGTTATCCTAAACCCGTGTTGCCACATTTCTGTTCTTGGGATATATGGCAAACATCAATTGACAAAGGGGATTACTGGGCTCCTCTGGTTTTCCTGTTGTGGCAACAGTTTTAAAGTGGTTAAACTTTTTGATGCCCATTTTCCATTTTCATTTTTAATTACTTATTTAAATAACAAGATTGAATTGTTTCAACTGCATGCCATATCTTTTTCATTTTTTGAATCTCTTGATGTTTCTGTTATCTTATGTATTTTCTTGATATTTCAAGAATCATATCTAGAATATTATTGTCAGTCCTTAATGATGGGAGTCTGACACAAGAGACAACATGAGACTGGAATAGGGCAATTCAGCAAGGTTTATTAGGTGCAACAAAGGCAAAACGGAGACCCAGTTGTCAAGAGTTAACAAAGGGTCCTGATTGGGCAGGATAAGACATAAATTTTTATGGGTTTTGGGAAAGATGGGGTATAGGGGATTAAGTAATCTTGGTCTTATTCTCATTGGCTATTTCAGGGGAAAGGGCAGCTGGTTCCCAAGATCATATAGTTCTTAGCATTAGACCGTATTGGTTCAGAATACCAATCTATCTGGCGTCTGACAGATCAAGGCATGAGAAACTACAGGCGGAATAGCTGCTTTATTCCACGGTTCCAGCAGGTGCAGGGGAAGGGTGGTTGCTATCCTTGATTGGGGAAGGGGGAAAAGGGGCTCAGGCCTGTCAATTATAAGAAGATAACACATTCTTTTATTGACAAGGCAGTTTTGTTGATTACAGATGTCTTAGTAATTACTTTCACATCAACAATTGGTCATTTGAAACCTATTAGATATTATCTCTTTCCTTCCTTCCTTCCTTCCTTCCTTCCTTCCTTCCTTCCTTCCTTCCTTCCTTCCCTCCTTCCTTCCCTCCTTCCTTCCCTCCTTCCTTCCTTCCTTCC
>NC_058133.1:204035524-204108725 GCF_016433145.1 Gracilinanus agilis | reverse complement strand
TTTTTTTTTTAAACCCTTAACTTCCATCTTGGAGTCAATACTGTGTATTGGCTCCAAGGCAGAAGAGTGGTAAGGGCTAGGCAATGGGAGTTAAGTGACTTTCCCAGGGTGACACAGCTAGGAAGTATATGAGGCCAGATTTGAACCTACGACTCCCATCTCTAGGCCTGGCTCTCAATCCACTGAGCCACCCAGCTACCCCCATACCAATTCTTTTCTTGAAGGGATATTCCTGATATAAAGGCATGATGTTTCTATACAGTCTACGATTCTCTGGTGTCTACCTTTCCCTTCTTCTGAATATTTATCCTTAGTTCTACAAAAAGGGATAACCAAATATTCCTAGAAATTATGTTTCTTATTGCTTCTTGGATGTATGATAAGATCAACTCCACCAAGTTGTTCTGTTTGCCTCTTCAAGCAGTTAACTATTTGACTATAGCTTTGATTTACTTGCAAAGTGCTTTCCAAATATTAAAGTTATTTTATGCTTATGACAATATTGGGAGGCAGGTACTATACTATTTCCATTTGACAGATAAAAAAGCTAAGTTGGGGAGAGGTTAAATGACTTGTCCAGGGTCACACAGCTGGAAAAAATCTGAGACCAATTTGAACTCAGGTCCTCCTGATTCCACATGTAGCACTTGATTAACAGGACTACCTAGTTTTTTTCCTTAGTGTCTTCAGTGCACTTTGACTTTTGCCCCTCTTTTCTTTAAAAAATTTTTTTAAAAATTAAAACCCTTACCTTCCTTCTCTGATTTACTGATTATTTCTTGGTTGGCCAGATCAGCAGAGTTTAGGAGTATTGGCTCCAAGGCAGAAGAGTGGTAAGGACTATGCAATGGGGGTCAAGTGACTTGCCCAGGGTCACACAGCTGGGAAGTGTCTGAGGTCAGATTTGGACCTAGGACCTCCCATCTCTAGGCCTGGCTCTCAATCCACTGAACCACCCACCACCTAGCTGCCCCCCACCCCTTCTTTTCTTAAACACTTACCTTTTGTCCTTAAACTGATACTAAATAGTTTCCAATACAGAAGAAAAGTGAGGACTAGGAAATTGAAGTCAAGGTATTTTCCCAGGGTCGCACAGCTAAGAGTCAGATTTGGACCCAGGACCTCCCACTTACAGGCTGGTTCTCTATCCATTGAGCCATCTACATACCCTACTCTATTACTTTTCATTTAATTTACTCTAAAATGACTATTTAAAAATGCTTAATATATGTGTAAGGTAGTAGGGAAAGAAAGATTTTTCAGGTACTACCCACGAAGAATAAGAAAACTGAGATATGGATCTCAGTCCTTAATTTCAAATCTAATCTTCCTTTCCATTTAAACCACATTTCCTCTTAGGAGAAATCTGAGGATTCCTTTTAACATTAGTCATGGCAAAGTTTAGACAAACTATGAAATATTATGAATTCCTATATTTAAAGGAGACAGTTTACTGATTATTTCTTGGTTGGCCAGATCAGCAGAGTTTAGGTTTGCTTTCTTCCCAGAACCTAATATACAATAGGAACTTGCTGCCTCCATTTATGGGGTTAATATTGAAACTTTATAAGGTGTATGGTGTGCCACTACATGGTGAATACTCTTATATCCTTCTGCCCTGAGACACACAAACTGAGCAGTTTTGGCTCAGTCCTGTCATACTCCTTTAGCTCTTTTAGTTCAGAATCCCCAGTTCCTTTGCTAGCCCCCTTGGGTTGGAAGAATTAAGATCACTTTCCTTTTGAGTCAATATTGGGTTACTCTTCTATTACTTCTTAACTCTATTTTACCTTTTTTACCTTAACCTGTTTTCTTTTTCCCTTTCCCTACCAATTTCTTTCATATTTAATATATTAGTTTTTTTTCATTTTATTTGCTTCCCTTTCTCTTTCCTAATTCTTTAGTTTTCTAATTTCTAAAGTGGTATTATTTTCCACTGGTTACCCTAATGTTGAAGAACTTTAGGCTAGTTGAAGAATTAGGAAGCCTAGTGTCTTTCTTAAGACAGTATGAAACAATTTCACATAAGCCAGTTCAAGTTCCCCTGACAGCCAAAGTGTAAACTAGAATACTTACCACCAACTGGCAGGTGTTTCAGGAGGTCTTCCTGTTCATCTTCTGTGAGTTTGATCCCCATGTCTTTCAGAAAGTCTTCCAGGTTTTGAGTATAAATGTTTTCTGTTTACAAAACAGAAAACAGTGTGAATGTGAGCAAAATGTAATGAGTGTGAAAGATACCACTTATTCCTATGTTCTATCATCTCCAAATTCAACAAGTAGAGGAGAATTAACCTTTGGGATGAATCTAGCCATGCAGGGAAAATTCACTTGTGAATTCAGAAATATAAATTATTTCCTTTTGTTTCAAGGGGCTATGTAAGACTGAAGAGGCCTACACTGAGGATTGTTAAATGGGTATCAGACAACTGTCTGGTGAAAAGTGGCAAAAATAGTGACTACTTAACTTATATTTATTTCACTACTAAGTAGAGTTTGATTTTCTTTTCCTTTATCCCAGTGGGTTTGACTCTCAAGTATACAATCCTATCTATTCTTCACCACTGGCGTGGACACCTAGAATTTTGGGTGTTTCATCATTAGGAAAAGTCTAACATAAAGATAATTCAGGAAATTCAGGACTTGCTACAATGAGCCAGGAGAGTATTTAGCACACCTGAGAGGAGATTTAAATAGAGTGTTGGTCATGTAACCCTTTCATCCACATTAGGTAGTGCCAGTTATTATCCTGGACTCCTGACTCCTTCTTACTACTGCTCTTATCCAGTCAGTTGGCAAATCTTGCCATTTCTCCTTTTATAACTCTCACATCTACCCCCTTTTTATACTACTTACACTGCCACAGCCTTATCTCAAGTCATCCTTTATCTTTCCTTTGAAGAGTTTCTATAATTGTTTTTATAATTTGCCCTTAATTGTTTTTATAATTTGCCCTTAATCTGTCTTCTTGACTTGAGTCTCTTCCTCCTCCAATCCATCTTCCACACAGCTGTCTAACTGATGATTTTTAAACACAGATCTATTGACCATATCCCTCAATAAACTCTCCTCTGTTTCTCCTGGATCAAATACACAAACTCCTCTCACATCACTTTCCCTGTCTGTTTCTGTTCCTCATAGATGGCCTTCCATTTCCTCTCTCTAGATCAGGGGTCGGCAATGTATGGCTCTTTCTGCAGGAGCCATAAAGTCAATTTTTTTTTTCCAGGCGCTGTTACAGGAGCGTGCACTGTGAGCACTGTACGGCTCTCACGAAATTACATTTTAAAAAAATGTGGCGTTTATGGTTCTCACGGCCAAAAAGGTTGCCGATCCCTGGGCTAGATTATTTTACAGTCTTTCTTCCATGCTCGCCTTACTTCTACCTTAGATATCCCTCTATTCCAGTGATTCCCAAAGTGGGTGCTACCACCCCCTGGTGGGTGCTGCAGCGATTCAGGGAGAGTGGTGATGGCCACAGGTGCATTTATCTTTCCTATTAATTTATATTAAAATTAAAAAAATTAATTTCCAGGAGGCTAAGTAATATTTTTGTCTGGAAAGGGGGTGGTAGGCCAAAAAAGTTTGGGAACCACTGATCTATTCCTTCAAGGATGAACCACAGAGTCTGCCTTCAATGAAGAGGCTTTCCTAATTTTTCTACTGCTAGGGCCTTCCCTTCCAAATAATGTTTTTATTTTGCACACATTTATATATGTACATGTTGTCTTTCCCAAGAGAAGGCAAACTCTTTGAGAGCTGAAGCTTTTAAAATATTTTCTGCTTAATTCTCTAAAGCCTAGAACAGATCTAGTGGGCATTTAAATGTTTGCAAATTGATTATCTGTTTATTCAGATCAACAATTATTATTTTTTTAAGCCCATACCTTTTGTCTTAGTATTAGTTCTAAGACAGAAAAATGGAAAGAACTAGGAAATTGGGATTAAGTGACTTTCCCAGAGTCACACAGCTAGGAAGTGTCAAGAGGCCAAAATTGAACCCAGATCCTCCAGATTCCAGGCCTGGAGCCCTATCTACTGTGGTATGCACCATTTTTTTTGGTAATATATACTGTTAGAAAGCTGTCTGTGGGTTGAAGTACCTTTACCCACAGTCATACTGCGAGTAAGTGTCAGATGTAGGACTTGAATTCAGGTCTTCTTGATTCCAAGGCTATATCTCTGTCTACTATGCCATGCTTCCTCTCATGGACTTAATGTGAAAAATATTGAGATGTTCCCTTACTTCTCATCATTACTTCTTACTCACTTTGAATATCTTTCACAGTATCCATAACTTCTTTCAGGTTGACTTCCCCGTCATCTGTAAGAGTAGGCACAGGTTAGCTGGAAACCGGGTGAAGAAGAACTTCACACAAGTAGCATTTCATTACATTCTGAAATTATGAAATAATCCAGAGGAATTTAAAAGTAATCTCTGAAATCAGGTAATTACCTTGGAATTTTATCTTATTTTTTCTATGGATTAATTTATAAGAGCAAGCTGAGGAATGAAGAAAGCTTTTTTTAATTTTTAATTTTAATTTTATGCAAATTCCAAGTAATAATAGTAATAACAATAATTAGCATTAACTAGGGCTTTAAGTCTTGCCAAGTGTTTTACAAATAATAATTTACTTTATTCTCTTAACACCCCTGGGAGGCAGGTACTAATATTTTCTTCATTTTGCAGATAAGGAAATTGAGGCTGAGAGAGTTAAATGATTTGGCTTGATTTATACACCTTGTTGAGTTAAACAACTAAAGTTTTGAACACTGGTTTTCCTAATGCTTGGTCCAGTCCTATATATATTCTACCACCTAGCTATGTCATTCAGGAAACTTCCCTTCTCCTTGCTATTGAGTATCAGAAGAAGTTGTAATCAGACATTTTATTTTGGCATATTCTAATTCAGAACTTTCTGGGATTCACATGGCCTCTTCCTATTTCTTGGCCTCCGCTACCTCCTCTGTAAAATGAAGGGATTAGACTAGGTGATTTTCATGTCTCTTTCCAGCATGGCCATACTAGAATTCTGTTAACTAGGATACTTCCACCTTTTTTTTTTTTGATACCAAGGAAAAGAACTAGATTTTTTTCCCAGTGCTCTGACTACCTTCTTGAATATAGTTAATATTTAATATATCTTTGCAAGTTGACTTTGTCTAATTGGTTATGTAAGCCATACTGTCTTTGAGAAAACAAATATGTAACATGATTATTCAAATACATTTAAATAGCATTTAGATTATTCAGCTGAAAATAGTATGGACCTGTTCAAGGAGACCAATTTCCCTTTAGTGGGCCGACTTTACTAAAAATCCAGAAATTGAAAAATTTAACTAAAGAATAAGCTTATTCTATTTAAATGTGAACATGTGATTAATGACATTTATTCATACCTTTAAAATGAACAAAGTACTTTCTTCAGTAATCTCACTTAAGCCTCATAGGAATCCTGTGGGTTCAGTTGTATAGAAATAATTCCTGGGAGGGTACTGAGTGTTATCCTCTACTTCATCCTTCCTATTGTTCCTCATATCTAATCAATTGCCAGAACTTGTAGATTCTCTTTCCACATTCTACATCTCTCCACCACTCTCACATTGTGCATTTCCAGGTGTTAATTTAAATTAGATATAGTATACATATTTGCTATTTTGGCCACAAATGACTCTCAAATTCAGCCTAAGAAATGAGAGACGGTTTGCAAAATGTGTTGATGGAAGGAAATTCACATTGACAAGGTCATGAATTCTTGAAATATTTAAAATTCACATCTCTTCATAAGTGACCAGAAGAGCTTAGAGTGGAGGACGTCACTCCCACCCCAAATATCATGAATCTAGGTCCAGTTAGAGGCCCTGTAATATCTTGCTAATTACATGCTAATTTTTAAATAGCCTGTAATATACTATGTTCCATTTCCATGGTAAGGCAAATATTTATTAATTTTTAAAAAAATAAACCCTTACCTTCCATCTTAGAATCAATACTGTATATTGGTTCTAAGGCAGAAGAGTGATCAGGGCTCAGCAATGGGGGTTAAGTGACTTGCCCAGGGTCACACAGCTAGGAAGTGTCTGAGGTCAGATTTGAACCTAGGACGTCTCTAGGCCTGGCTCTTAATCCACTTAGCCAACCAGTTGCACCAATGGGGTAAATATTTAAAAGCTATGCTAGTAAATCATCAGCGGCCTAATATACTAGCACAAAATAAGGCAATGTACATAAGGGCTCATCATGAGAAGGTTGTCCAGTAGATGATTATTTTTTGGCCAAAGGAAGATGAAAAGTTGACTTATATGTGCATGGCTTAGAATCTGCTCAGAATACTCAGATCAGTGAAAATATGGATCTTTTGAAACAATAATAAAAGTTAGGATTTATAAAGTATTTTAAGGCTTCGAACACTATATCCATATGTGCATGGTATGTATATCTGTATATATATGTTAATATATGTGTGTGCATGTGTGTTTTTTCTGATTTGAATCTCATATTAACCTTATGTAGCAGACACTACTATTATCCCCATTGTACAGATGAAAAAAGAAGTGTTAAGTGGGGACAAGTGTCTTGTCTGGGATCATAGTAGTAAGTGTCTAAAGCAAGATTTGAGCTCAAGTCTTCTTGACTCCAAATTCAGTATTAGAAAATTTCATCTGGCTATTTAGAATTCCCTGATGACAATCACATTGGACTTTCTCCTATGATGGCCACTAGGCTGCTCAGGAGGGAGTAAGGAATCTTTCATTCCTGTGTTTGTAGTGAATGGCATTCTGGGAAATTCTTGGCTTGAAGGTTCAGTCAGAGATAATATTTCATCATACATTATATTGCTATCTTTTCATATGCATTCAGTAGGTATTCCTTGTAGACATTCTCAGACAGGAAATCAAAGTTTTCCCAAAAGCACACAAAGGCATAAGAAATGCTTACCATCAATTGGCAGCTTACTCAATAGCCCCTCAATTTCTTTATCTGTGAGTTTGATCCCCAGGTTTCCCAGAACCTGGTCCAGTTTGTTAACATCAATATTCCCTCCTTCAGAAAGAAGAAAATTGAAGAACATAATCATGCAAGAATTCATTCATTCTTACATATAAACAAACAAACAAACAAACAAATAAATAAAATTATTAACTGTTTTAAATAGTGAGAATTTAAAGCCAAGTAAATAAGTATTTATTAAGTCCTTCCTATGTGTCAGGCACTATGCTAAATGCTAGGAATAAAAAGACAACCAAAAGCACTGTGGACTGCCTTCCAGCAGTTCACAGACTAATGAAGGAGACAAGAAAACTATGGAATTGTGCCAAAAAGTCACAGATTGTATAAAGACTACAAAGAATTTCAGAAATGGATTCATCATTCCTAGCATATTGAGGGTAAGATAATACAAATAACAATTCACATTTATAAAATAGTTTTAAAATATTCTTGAAATGATTTTTCAAATGCACAGAAACAATCTCTAAGGACACACAAGGGGAGTCACTGGAAAAGTTAGGAAGATTGTCTGTATTGTAATCCTGTCCAAGAGATCCTGGAGAAGCCTCCATATAGTACACAATAAAGAATGAATTGGTCAAGCCTAATGCATTATGGCAAAGCAGACAGCTAATCTACATACTTTTGGCTGAGAGGTTTGAAGTTCTCTATAGTCATAGAATCTGGTGAATTGCCTCCTTCAGACTGACTGTATATAAAGAATTGCTAAATTGGAAGGATGATAGAAATTACATTATAATCACTAAGAAGAAATTAAAGTTTCTCACTCACCACTGAGATTCTGCACAGCATTCATTACATTCATCTTATTCACCTTCCCATTGGCTGTAAAACAAGGCACAATTCAGGTCACAGTGGATGTACAATATGAGCACAAAGTTCATCATTTTATAAAAGTAGCCCATAAAGAGTGTTCTATTCCTTCCTTGCTCCCACCAAATGAGAATGAAGTGAAGAAATAGAGAGAGTTCTAAAGGAGATATTATCCTTTTCATGAACATGGATGCTTCTGAGTCTCTAGTAACCCAATCCATTGTAGTGAATGAAGGATTTATTGCAGAGAACAGCTTTGCTTCTAACAGACATTTTTTTCACAAGTTCTTGACTTGAGAACCATTTTAGAGGAAATAGTAGAGAGCACTGGTTTGGAAATAGGCTGGTTTTTTTTTTTGTAGGTAAAACTGAAACTTTATAATGTAAAACTTGTTTTAGAAAGTATATGATAAATTTGACATGCTATTTCCAACACTGTGTTTCTCTGTGACTTTTTCTGAACTCTGTTCTCTTTTGCATATTTTATACCTCTTTCATTGATGCTGTTTTCATTCTTTTATTCATTTTTCCTTGCATCATTATTCCTGCTACTTTTTCCTCCCTCTACTTGCCATTCCTCTACCTCCAATAAGAACACTAGAAACCATAACAAGGTAAAAAATGTAAAAAAAACCAAATAACTCCATAGCCACATACTGGCTATGTGTGAAAATATACATTTTGTTCTTATCTTAATGAGAAATTCAGTAATTCTAGAGAATAAATGGGTCAGTGCAATAATTTCACTAAAGAGAATGAGAATAATGAGACAATATACCAAAATTTATGGGATACAGCTAAAGCAGTACTTAGTAGAAAATTTATATCTATAATTGCTTACCTAAGTAATATAATGAACAGATTCATGAATTGGGCTCACAACCTTTGTACAAGCAGAACCAATGCAATCAAGATTAGAAGAAAAGGAGAAAGCTGGAAAAGTATTTTTATAGCAACTAACTGATAAAGGCCTTATTTTTCAAATATCTAAGAGAATGGGGCCAAATTTATAAGAACACAAGTTATTTCCCAATTGATAAATGGTCAAAGGTCTTGAACAGGCAGTTTTTAGATAAAGAAATCAAGGTTACCTCTGGTCACATAAAAAAAAATTCTAAATTCTCTTGATTAGAGAAATACAAATTAAAATAACCCTGAAGTATTACTTTACACCTATCAAATTGGCTAATATGACAGAAAAGGAAAATGATAAATGTTGGAAGGGGTGTATAAAAATTGGGACACTAATGAACTGCTGGTGGAATTGTGAACTGATCCAATTATTCTGGACAGTGATTATGAACTATACCCAAAGGGCTATAAAACTGCATACTCTCTGATCTAGCACTACCACTTTTATCCCCAAGAGATTAAAAAAAAGAGAGAAAAGGACCTATTTGTACAAAAATATTCATAGCAGCTCTTTTTGTGGTAACAGAGAATTGGAAATTTAAGGGATGTCTATCAATTGGGGAATGGCTGAACAAATTGTGGTATAAGATTGTAATGAAATAGTATTGTACTATAAGAAATGATGAGAAAGATAATTTCAGAAAAACCTGGAAAGTTCTACATAAACTGATGCAGAATTTAGTGAAGAGAACCAGAAAGACATTATACACAGTAACAGCAATATTTTATGATGCACATTTATGAATGAAAACTATTTTTAGCAATACAGTGATCCAAGAAAATTTCCAAGGACTCATGATGAAAAATGCAATCTGCTTCCAGAGAAACTGAATGCAGACCAAAACAAAGTATATTTCATTTGTTTATTTTTTTTTCGCAATTCTCTTTGGTGCTTGTCAACTCTAGCACCTACCAACTTCTTTTTATTGAAGGAGCTGTTCTTGATATAAAGGCATAAAGCTTTTATATAGTCAACAGATCTCTGGTGTCTTTCTTTCCCTTATTCTAATTACTTATCCTTAGTTCTATGAAAAGGGATGAATAGATGTTCCATGAAATCACGTTTCTTGTTGCCTTTGGATATATAAGCTGAACTTCACCAAGTTGCTTTTCATTTGCCTCTTCAGGCCACTTAACTTTGTAATTATAGCTATGCTTTAGTTGCAAAGTGCTTTCCAATAAGCCATTTTATACTTAAGGTAATCTTGGGAGGCATATGCTGTTATTATTTCCATTTTACAGATGAAGAAACTGAGTTTGGGTAAATTTCTAAGGCCTAATTTGAACTCAGGTGTCTCTGCTTCCATACATAGCACTTGATCGACTCAATATAGAATAGAATAGTTATTCTATTACTTTTTATTTCATTGACTTACAAATACCCATTTAAAAATACTTACTATATTCAAGGTGGTAGGGAAAAATTTTTTTTTTCAGGTACCACCTTTGAAAAGTAAAAACAAAGTTGAAATTTGGACTTCAGTCCTTAATTCCCAGTATGATCCTCCTTTTTATTTACAACATACTTTTTCTTAGGAGGAGTCTGAGGAATCCTTTTAACATTAGCCCAGGCAGAGTTTAAACAAACAATGAAATATTGTCATGTTATATGTAAAAGTGACAGTTATTTCTTTGTTGGCCAGAGCATCTGAGTTTAGGCTTGCCTTCTTCCCACAGTTTAATACCCGAAAGAAATTTGCCACCTGCATTTCTGGGCTAATACTGAAACTTTATAAGGTGTTTAGACTGCCATCTCCTGGTGAATATTCCTATATCCCTCTGCCTTGAGGCAAGTAAATTGAATAATTTTGGCTCCAGTTTCCTGTCAGACTCCTCCAATTCATTTGGTTCAGAATCTCCCAGTGCTTTTGTTAGGCCTTTGGCTGGGGTGTAAATAAGATCATTTTTCATTTGAGGCAATATTGGGTTAGTTTTCTATCACTCCTTAACTCCACTCTCTTCTACCTTCTCCCTATCACTTCCTTTATTGTAATTCAATTCAATTAATTTGTTTTCATTTTATTTGCTCAGCTTTCTCTTTAAAAATCCTTAGGCTTCTAAATTGTTAAACATGATATTAACTTTCAAGTTGAAGAACACCAGCCTAGGGAGTAGTCAGAAGCATCTTTCTTTAGACAGCATCAGACATTTCCACACAAGCAAACCCAAGTTCCCCTATTGGGCACAGTGAAATCTACCACACTCACCAACAACTGGAAGGCGTTTTAGGAGATCTTCCTGTTCATCTTTTGTGAGTCTGATCCCCATGTCCTTCACAAAGTCTTCCAGGTTTTGAACATCAACGTTTTCTGTTTATAAAAGATGAGAATAGTGAATGGTGCCAATGTGAGGAATGCAAAAGATACTACTTAATCCTGTGTCCCATCATCTCTAAATTCAACAAGAAGAGAAGAGTCAGCCCATTAGCCATGTGGCGAAAATCACTTGTGAATTCAGAAACAAAATATTTCCTTTTGTTTCAGAGGACTATGCTAGACTGAAGAGACCTAGAATGAGAAATGGGAAATGAGAAATAGACAATTATCTGGTGAAGTATGGCAAAATCAGTCCCTCTTTAACCTACAATGAACTGTCCAATAAGTAGGGGTTTGGTTTTCTTTGCTTTTATCCCAATGGTTTTTGACTCATCAGAATGCAATCTTACACTTCATCACTGGCTTGGAGACCTAGAATTTTGAGTGTTTTAACACTAGGAAACATCAAACATAAAGATATAGACTACATTCCAGAAAATTCAGAACTTGGTTCAAAGAGCCTGGAGAGTATTTAATTTAGCAAGCCTTAAAGGAAATATAGAGAGATGATCATTTAACAGATTCATTCACAATAATGTACAGTTGTTATCTTGGACTCCTGGTTCTCTCTGACTTTCCATATCCAATCATTTGTCTAATCTTGCCATTTCCCCCTTGATAATAACTCTCATATTACCCCCTTTTCTCTCTACTTACTAAGGCACATCCTTACTCAAGTCATCCATCTCTCCTTTGAAGAAACTTTATAATTGTTCCTAATCTGTTTCCTCAACTTAAGTCTCTTCCCCTCCAATCTTATCTTCCACACAGCTGCCTAACTGATTATCTTTAAGCATAGATCTATTGATAATATCCTTCAATAAATTCCTGTTTCCCTATCCTCACTTTCCTTGCCTATTTTTTTCACACATGGCCTTCCATTTCCTGTTTTTATATTATCTTAACAGCGATTCCCCATACTCTCCTTACATTGACCACAAAGTCTCTTTCTTCCTTTGAAATGAACCAGAATTTCTGCTTCCTGTGAGGAGGTTTTTCTGATTCTCCCAGTAGAAGGAAAGGCCTTCTTTCCCTAATTATGTCTTTTCAGTTTGTATATATTTATATATATACATCTTGTCTTTCCAACAGAAGGCATTGTGAGCTGGGAGCATTTCATTTTTTTGTGTTTGTATCTCTAGCGTTTAGAAGAGACATGGTGAGAACTTACTAAATGTTTGCAAATTGATTATTTCAGTATATGCAGTTTAAGAAATTATTTTTTATATGTATTGTTAGAGAGCTTCTTGAAAGGGAAGTAATTTGACCCTAGTAAGTGTCAGAGATGGAACTTGAATCCTGGTCCTCTTGACTCTAAGACTGTACTGTATTTCAGTCCACTATGCCATGCTTCATCTTATGGATTTATGTGAAAAATATTGAGATGTTACCTGACTTTTCATCATTACTTCTTACTCACCTTGAATAGTTTTTGCAGTATCCATAACTTCTTTGAGGCTGACCTTTCCATCATCTATAAGAGAAGGCATATATTAGAAGGAGATCTGGTGAAGAAGAACCTCACAAAAAAAGCATTTTATTACATTCCAAGATAAACCAGAGAAACTGAACAGTTTTCTCTGAATACAGGTAACTATCTTGGAATTTTATCTTATTTTCTCTATAGAATAATTAATGAAGAAGCTGAGGAATTAAGAAAGCTCTCAATCTGTAAACTGAGGATAATAATAGTAACAATGATAGTTAGCACTTGCCTAGGGCTATAAGATCTGCCAAATACTTTACAAATGTTAACTCATTTTATCCTCACAACAACCCTGGTAGTCTGGAGGTGTTTATTATTATCTCCATTTTACAGATAAGGAAGCTAAGGCTGAGAGAGGTTACAAAGCTAATACACATCTAAGGTATTTAATTCTTAAATTCCTGATTCTGGGTTCCATCCTACATACACGATACCATAATTATTCAGAGAGCTTCCTTTCTCCTAGCTATTGACTTTCAAAAGGACTTGTAATCAGACATTTTATTTTAGCATTGGAAAAGAATTGACCCCTTCATATCTCTTGGTCTCAACTTCCTTCACTGTAAAATGAAGGGTGGAGACCAGGTAATCTCCATATCCCTTCCCAGCAGGGACATAATATGATTCTGTGGCTTAGAAAACTCTCATGTTTTTTTGAAAATGCAGACAGGAGGAGTTAGTTTTTTCTTTCAATGTTCTGACTCTCTTCTTGAATGTGGTTAATATTTTAATGTATCTTTGAAGATTGACTTTGTCTAATTAGCTGTGTAAGGGATATTATCTCTGAGGAAACAGATATACAACTTTATTATAAAAATGTAGTTTAAATAGCATTTAAATAACTCAGGTGGAAATAGTAAGGCCTCTTTTGGAGACCAATTCATTTAGTGGGCTAACTTTATGAAAAACCCAGAAATTGAAACATTAACTAAAGAATAAGCTTTTGCTATTACAGGCAAATGTGTAATCAGTGACATTTATACATCCCTTTAAAATGTACCAAGTTCTTTATATAAATATCTCATTTAAGCCTTATAAGAATCCTGTGTGTTCAGTGTTACAGGAATCATTACCAGGTAAGGACTCCTTGAGTGTCATCCTCAATTCTGTCCTTTCTACTATTCCTCACATTTAACCAATTGACAGGGCTTGTTCATTCTCTTTCTACATCTAGTTGCTTGCTTCTCTTCACCCACATTCAAATTGTGTATTTCTAGGTGTCAATTTAATTTAGATAAAGGACCCACATGTTATTTTGGCCAATAGCAATTGGTTTAAAATATATAGTGATGAAGGACATTCACAATGCCACAGTCATGAATTCTTGAAATATTCAATATTCTCACACATGCTTTGACAATTGGTCAGAAGGGCTTAGCTGAGGATCCCGTTTTTTTTTTTTTTTCTGAGATCATGAATCTAGGCTCAGTGGTAGACCTGTTTTTAGTCTTTTCATTTGCATGCTAATTTTTAAATAGCTTGTAATATTGTCTACATCTTCTGTTACCATGGTCAGGTAAATTTTTAAAGGCCATGATAGCAAATCATCAGTGGTCTAATATAAAAGACCAATTAGGCAATGAGCTTATGGAATCATCATGAGAAGTTTGGCCTCTAGATGATGATGTTGATGATGATTTTTTTGGGGGGGGCTAAAGGAATATGAAAAAATAGACTTAGGCATGACTTATAGTCTTTTCAGGATATTCAAAACAATGAAAACATGGATCTTTTAAAATAATAATAATGATCAGAATTTGTAGTACTTTAAGGTTTCCAACACTGTATATTTAAAAATATATAATGTAAATAAATATATATTTTTTTTCCTCAATTGATTCTTACCACAACTTTGTGTAGCAGACACTATTACTATCCCTATGGTATAGATGAGAAAACAAAGGGTAAGTGGGGTCTCAGTGAGTTGCCTGGGATCATACCAGTAAGCATCTAAATCAAGATTTGAGCTCAGGTCTTCTTGACTTCAAATTCAGTATTAGAACATTTCATCTGACTGGTTAGAATTCCCTTAAAACAGTCACATTGGACTCTATTCCTTAAAGATGGCCACTAGGCTGTTCAGGAGAGAGTAAGGAATTTTCCATTCCTGTGTTTATAGTGAGTGGCATTCTGGAAAATTTGTGATGGGAAGGTTCAGTCAGAGATAATATTTCTTCATACATTATGATGGGCTTTCTCTATAGATAGTGCTATTTTTTTCATGTGAATTCAGTAAGTATCCTTATTGACATTCTCAGAAAGGAAATCAAGATTTTCTCAAAAGCATACAAAGGCATAAAAAATGCTCACCATCAATTGGCAGGTTACTCAATAGCTCCTCAATTTCTTTATCCTTGAGTTTGATCCCCAAATTTCCCAGAACCTGGTCCAGTTTATTAACATCAACACTCCCTCCTTCAGAAAGAAGAAAATTGAAGAACATAATCATGCAAGAATTCATTCAATCCTTGAAATATGTTATTAATTGTACTAAATAGTGAGAATTCAAAGCCAAGTCAAATCAATAAGCAGAAATACTTCAAATCAACAAGTCCTTCCTATGTGCCTGGCACTATGCTAAATGTTGGGAATAAAAAGAGAATTGAAAGCACTGTGCCTGCCCTCCAGCAGTTCACAGTTTAATGAGGGAGACAATTAAGAAAACTATGGAATTGTGCCAGTCATAAATTTAAAAAAATTCCTTAAAGAATTTTAGAAATGGATTCTTCATTCCCAACAGAAACTCTGAATCAATAAATTGGAAGGATGATAGAAATCATGTTATAATCACTAAGAAGAAATAAAAGTTTCTCACCACTTAGACTCTGCATAGCATTCATTATATTCTTCTTGTTCACCTTTCCATTGGCTATAAAACAAGACACAATTCAAGTCACAGAGGAAGTAACAGAATTACAATAGTAGCACAAAGCTCATCATTTTGTAAAGCTAGCCTATGTAGAGTGACCGATTCCTTCCTTGCTCCCACCAAATGAGAGTGAAGTGAATAGAGAACTCTAAAGGAAATGAATCCATTTCATGAACATGGATTCTTCTGAGACTGTAGTAACATAATCGATTGTAGTGAATGAAAGATTTATTGCAGAGAACAGCAATGATTTTACAGGTATTATTTCACTAGCTCCTTCCTTGAGAACCATTTTAGAGGAGAGAGTAGAGAGCACTATTGTGTTTTAGAAGTTGAAAATTAGAACCTTTAATTTTAATTTATTTAATTTCATTAAATTTACTTAATTTAATGTATAATTTGTTTTAGAAAGTATATGATAAATTTATCAAGCTAAATTCAACATTGTATTTCTCTGTGACTTTTTCTGAACTCTTTTTCTCTTTTAAATATTTTATTACATCTTTCATTTATGTTGTTTTTATTCTTTTATTCTTTTTTCCCTTGCATCACTCTTCCTACATCTTTTCCCTACCTATGACTGCCATCCTTTTACCCCCAATAAGAACTATAGCTTATAACAAAGTAAAATACTGTCAAGAAAAACATATCCACACACTGAGTATGAGTGAAGATATGTATCTTGCTCTTCATTTCTACCCTAAAACTTCCCCAGCAAGAGATGAGAATTTAATTCATAACCAGCCTTTCTCAAGGCAGAGCTCCAATTTAAAATTTTCAAAGTTGTTTTGCTTATGATGTTATCATTTTATAAATTGTTTTCTATATTCTGCTCAGTTCCCTCAGAATCAGTTCATAAAAGTCTTCCCATGTTTCTCTGAAGCTTTCCACGAGTAGACATTATATTCTATTACATTCATGTGTGATAATTGTCTTATCCATTCCTTAATTGATATACACCCTGTAAGCTTCTAGTTCTTTATTATAACACAAAGATCTAATAATTTTTCTTAAACCTTACCTTCTGTCTTAGTTTCATTTCTAAGACAGAAGTACAACAATGGCTAGGCAATTGGAGTAAAAGTGAGTTGCCCAGGGTCAGACAGGTAAGATGTGTTTTGAAGACAGACTGGAATCCAGGTCTTTCCAACTCTAGACCAGGTACTCCATTTACTGTGCTACGTAGCTGCTCCCATTTTTCATTTTGTACTCTGTCTTTCTCTGAGCTCCTAAAGGACATAAAACAAACAGCTATATAGATGGGTGTAATGGAATGACCATAGTCCCAAATCACTTTCCAGAAAACCAACTGCTTCATCAGAAGTGAATTAACATTACTTTCTTCCACGGGTCTCGCCAAAATTTCTGAATAAGTATATTAATTTAGTTAATATTGCTACCTTTATTATACTGACATGGCTGAAAAATGAGCCAATTGACATTCCTTCATTTATTAAATTAATACTGTCAATTTCTAAAAAAGGGTTTTAATAGTTATGTGCATATAGTCAAACCTTGGTACTCAGCTGTTTTGGAAATCATCAAATTTGGTACTGGATGCATTTTGACAAGAACAAACTGTCATAGTATTTGACATTTGCTTAGCACTTGACACACTGCTATGTCTGCTTCAGCCAAAATAAAGAGTCCTGTGTTACTTCAGGATCATAAAGAACACTCAATATTGAGGATCTATAGGAACTTCAACAAGAGCAGCAACAACTAGTGGGAGCACAGTATTCTTCAGCTGAGCAGGGGGCAAGGGAGGATGTCCTCACTTTATTAATCAAGAAAATATGTGCCAAATTGGTGGAAGTGCAAAATCTGTTTAAAAATATCACACTGATAAAGCTTCTTGCTACAGATGTCACAGTGCTAACCTTGCAGCTTGAGATTTGCGTTTCAAAGATGCTTTATTTAATTACAAGCTTTGTGATCTTAGACAAAATCTTTCTGGGTCTCAGTTTCATAATCTATAAAATGAGGTTAGAGCCAATGACCTTTAAGATCTCTTCTAGCTTCAAATATATTAGCATCTCATCCATGCTTCCATAGTTTATGTGACTTTTGTCCTTGTCCTTCCAAAAGTTCGCCAAAGCGGTAACCACTCAACTGGCTGGGAGGCTTCTTTTCCTTCTCTTGACACTGTAAGCAGTGGAGCACTCTACTTATGCATTTGTCAACCCTTGAACCTTGCCATGTGATCCCCATAATTTATTTCTTTTCTTTACAATTCTTCATTGGTTACATTTTGTACCTTAGTAACATTCACCACGAACCCCTTTATTCCCCTCTGTGATGCTCATCTTTAATTGTTTGCAGATCAATGTATTTCATGTCTCACTAGAAATACAATGCTGGCAAAATGCTAGTTTAAAAACATTTCTTTCTATGGGAGACTTGGTGTAATTAAAGGAGATTTACATTTCTCAAAGACAAATTAGCTTAACTCCTCTTCAACTGTGAAAAGAACTATTCCTTCTTTATTCTTTGTCCTAGGTATACATACTCGGGGACAAGTTCTGTATTTGATGACATAAAGGCATGTCTTGATGTGTATAATGGATATTCCTCATTTACTTGGTCTTCCCTGAGTGTGGTGTCTAGACAAACTCTTGACTGGTTACAGAGCTCTTTCCAAGAGGCTCAGCAATATTTCAGGCTTTGATGCAACCATAAAAATGTTGTCCCAAAAGATCACTATCTGTAAAATGTAACCATCCACCAAGAAACCCTCTTCATCTTGGATTCTTCAGTAGATCTTCATCACAGTCCTGAATATCATTGTGATGATGCATATCCTTATTTTCTTACTCATCTGATATTTGTGATCAGAGACTCCTTGAACAAGGATATTTCTGTTATCACACCCTTTCAAAGAATCTTGAATGCTGTTAATATATGGTCAGGAGATAACTTATTCAAAAAGAGACTTCAAGGTGTTCCATTGCTCTGTTGAATCAAATGAGCAAATACTAGGCAAAATGGCATCTTGTGTTTTTTCTATTTTTTAGTCAACTACAGGATGACCAAATGTAGTCCACTGTTGAATATCTTCTTGTAATCACCTGCTTGTTTCCCGCTAATACTCTCATCAAGGATATTCTTGAATTGTATATAGCTGACTCTTGTAAATATTTTCTATTGGTGGAAGAGTAGGCATATGGGTCTGTGACTGTTTGTGTCTTCTCATTTACCTTTCGTTTAGCATTAATAAGGCCCAAGATTTTTTCTTTCATATCTTATTCTCTTACATCTTTCCTATAGAGGTACGTTTACAACCAAAAACCTCAAACTATCTTAATGCTATTAAAGCTTAAAATTATAGGAAGACATTGAGACTCTATATATCCATTGGCATTGTCACAATTATGTCCTCCTGAGGTCAAAGATGTGTAATTAACACCATGACCTTATCCTGATTTGTGGTGTTTGAGTAAAAATGTCCTCTTTCTAATTCACTTAATGATTTGTTAAGAGTTAATTCCTGAAATCAATTCAGACCTTTTCCATTAATTATATTTATTGCTTTTTTTTTCATCCTTAAATGCACTAGGAAGTACTTTTCTTAATGGAATTTCTTACAGAGATTTTAATTAAAAAATTTTAAATCCTTACCTTGTGTCTTATCAATTTATATCAATTCTAAGACATAAGACAAATAAGAGCTCTGCCACTGGGTTTAAATGACTTGCCCAGGGCCCCAAAGTTCATAAATGTTTGAGGCCAGGTCTTGAACCCAAGACCATCTGACTCCATGCCTGGCACTTTATTCATACTCTGTTACCTAGCTGTCTTTTTAAAAAGCTTTATTTAACTTTCCACAGATTTTCTGTGCTTTTTGAGACAATATTCTGTGGTTCTATGACAATATGAAACAATTTTACCCATCATCATTCCCTGTTAAATTTTACAAAAAAAATTCATTAACTAAAACTAGTATTTTCATCCTAAACTAATGTTGCTACACTTCTTCACTTGATATGTCAGCCAAATATGTACTGACAAAAGTTATTTACTGGATTCTTTTGGTGTTCCAAATGCAGAAACAGATTTAGAGTAGTTAAACTTCTGTCTATTATTGCCATTAATTTCATTTTGAACACCTAGTTTTAATTTTCATTGTTAGTTTACTTGTTCAAATAATGCAAGAGTGAATTGTTTGAACTGTATTCTGTCTTTCTCACTATGATGATCTCAATTTTTACATTGCTTTGTATATTTTTAATATTTCAAAAATCATATCCAGATTATACAAAAATGATTACATATTCTTGTTATATTCTAATCTCTTTCTTTGATAAGGCAATGGTAATAGTGTTTACAACTAGTGCAATGATTACTCTTACATCAGTAGTAAGTCTTTTATAATGTTTTAGATATAATCTGTTTCATTTTTTTGGCAATGGTCTTTGGTACTTGCCAATATCTACCAATTCTTTTCTTGAAGAAGGTGTTCCTGATATAAAAGCATGACATTACTGTGCAGTCTCTCTCTTTCCCTTATTCTGAATACTTGTCCTAAGTTTTACACTAAGGGATGACTAACTATTCCATGAAATCATATTTTTTGTTGCCCTGGCATATATGATAAGACCAACTCCTCTTTAAGCTATTTAACTGTACTATCTATTGTTTGATTTAGTTGCAAAGTGCTTTTGAAATATTAAGTCATTTTATAATTAATGACAATCCTGGGGGACAGGTACTATTATTATATCCATTTTATAGATGAAGAACCTGAGTTTGGGAGATGTTAAGTGTCTTGTCCATGATCACACACCTGGTAAATGTCTGGTGATTTCAACATGGGTCTTCCTGATTCCTCACACAGAACTTGATTCAAAGAAGCACCTAGTGATCTCCAGTTCTTTAATGCTTTTAATTATATTTATTTAACAAATGCCCATTTCTACAATTTACTTTGTTCAAGGTTGTAGGGGAAGAGAAGATTTTTGAGGAGCCACCCATGAAGAGTAACAATAAAGCTAAGTAAGATCTGGACACCAATCCTTTATTCATTATTCCCAATCTGATCCTCCTTTCTATTTATATACCCTTTCCTCTTAAGAGAAATCTGAGGAGTCTTTTTAACATTAGCACAGGTAAAGTTTATAGAGACAATGGAATATTGTGAATTTGTATATTTTAAGGAGACAGTTTACTGATTATTTCTTGGTTAGCCAGAACAGTGGAGTTCAGGCTTGCCTTTTCAGAATCAAATATAGGACAGGAACTTGAATGAATTTCCAGGGGGTAAGACTAAAACATCATAAGGAGTGTGGAGTGTGACCCCATGGGGAATACTTCTATACACTTCTGTTCTGAGACAGAAAACCTGAGCAATTTTTCCTCCATTTAAGACTCCTCCACCTGTTTTGGTCCAGAATCTCTTTCTCCTTTGCTAGCCTCCTAGGTTAGACTAAGATGAGGTCACTTTCCCATTTGAGGCAATATTGGGTTAGTTTTATATCACTGCTTACGTCTATTCTCTTCTACCTTCTCCCCATCACTTCCTTTATTGTTGAATATTCAATTCTAATCATTGGTTTTCATTTTATTTGCTCTGCTTTCTCTAAAAATTCTTAGGCTCCTAGTTGTTAATAGTGATATTAACTTTCACTGGTTGCCCTGAAGTTGGAAAACACCAGCCTAGGGAGTACTGAGAAGCATCTTTCTTTAGACAGTATCAGACATTTCCACACAAGCAAGCCCAAGTTCCCCTATTGGACACAGTGAAATCTGCCACACTCACCACCAACTGGAAGGTGTTTTAGGAGATCTTCCAGTTCATCTTTTGGGAGTCTGATCCCCATCTCCTTCAGAAAGTCTTCCAGATCGTTAAAATTAGTGTTTTCTGTTTTTAAAAGATCAGAATGGTGAATGGTGCGAATGTGAGGAATGCAAAAGATACTACCTACTCCTGTGTTTCATCATCTCTAAATTCAACAACAAGAGAAGAGTCAGCCATTGGGATGAGCCTAACCATGCAAGGAAAATCACATGTGAATTCAGAAACACAAAATATTTCCTTTTGTTTCAAGGGACTACGCCAGGCTGAAGAGACTTACACTGTGGAATGAGTTAGAGAATTATAAGGTGAACTGTGGCAAGATCAGTAACTACTTGCTCTATATTGATCTAACAAATAAAGTTTGATTTTCTTTGCCTTTATCTGGTTTTGACTCATAGGAATGCAGTATTATGACACTTCATCCCTAGTCTGGAGACCTCGAACTTTTATATTTCTAAACTGCAGGTAAAGTGAAACATGAACCTGGTGATTTTGTTGTCAGGAATCCAGGACTTGGTACAAAGAGCCTGGAGAACATTTAGGAAGTCTGAAGGGAGTTTTAAATAGAGAGATGAACATTAAACAGATTCATCCACATAAGGCAATTCCAGAGTTGTTTTCCTGGACTCCTGACACTCTCTCTTCCTTCATATTCAATAGGTTGCCTAATTTTGCTATTTCTCCCTTGTTAACAATTCTCATATCTACTCCTTTTCCTCTCTACTCACACAGTTACATCCTTAGCTCAAGTCATCCTCCATCTCTCCTTTGAAAAGATATTATAATTGCTCCATATCTGTTTTCTCAAGAGTATCTTCCCCTTCTAATCCATCTCCCATACAGCTGCCTAACTGATTGTCTTGAAGCACAGATCTATTGACCATTAAATACATAAACTCCTCCTTACTTTCTCTGCCTATTTCTGTTCCTCACACATGGCCTTCTATTTCTTGTTTCTATATTATCTCACTGGCTGTCCCCATGCTCTTCTTATTTCTACCTTAGAGTCCCTCTCTTCTTTCAAGATAACCACAATCTCTTCTTCCCTTAAGGAGGCTTTCCTGATTCTCCCAGTGGTAGGCCTCCCCATTCCCAAGTTATGTCACATATAATTTCTCTCTATTTAGATATGTACATGTTGCTTTCCAGCAGCAGACATTGTGAGCTGGAAGTATTTGATTATTTTATGTTTGTATCTCCTGTGTCTACAACAGACCTGGTGGACACTTACTAAATGTTTTTGCAAATTGATTATCTCTGTGGATACAGATCAAGAAATTATTAGTAATATATATATATATATGCATATGCATATATATATATATTTAAACCCTTACCTTCCATCATGGAGTCAATACTGTGTATTGGTTTCAAGGCAGAAGAGTGGTAAGGGCTAGGCAATGGGGGTCAAGTGACTTGCCCAGGATCACACAGCTGGGAAGTGTCTGAGGCCAGATTTGAACCTAGAACCTCCTGTCTCTAGGCCTCTCAATTCATTGAGCTACCCAGCTGCCCCACATAATATATATTTTTAAGAGAGCTTCCTGAGGGAGGAAGTAACTTGTCCCACAATCACAGCCAGCAATTTAAGAGGCAGAACTTAGATCCAGGTCAATTTGACTCTAAGGTTATACTTTATATCTTTTCACTATCCCATACTTCATCTTATGGATTTATGTGAAAAATATTGAGATGTTACCTGACTTCTCATCCCTGCACTTCACTCACCTTGAACAGTTTTTGCATTATCCATAACTTTTTTGAGGTCGAACTTCCCATCAGCTGTAAGAGAAGGCATAAGTTAGATGGAGTCTTAGTGAAGAAAAATAGCATTTCATTACATTCTGAAATTATGAGATAAAGTAGAGGAATTTAAGTTTTTATGAACTCAGTTTTTATCTTCTTTTCTCCACAGATTAATTTATAAGAGGGCAGCTAAGGATGGAAGGAAGCTCTAAATTTGTAAATTGAGGCTAATAATACTAATAACAATAGTTAGCATTTATCCTTATAAGAACCCTGGGAGTCAGTACTATTATTACCACTGCTTTACAGAGATAAGGAAACTGAGGCTTGGGTTACAAAGGTAGTACAGGTCTAAGTTATTGAATCCTGTTATTCCTAACTCTGAGGCCCATCGTATATACAGAGTTCCACAGTATTTCAGAGAGCTTTTTTCTTTGCTATTAAAGTTCAGAATTTGTCAATAGGCATTTTAAGTTGGCATAACTGATTCAGGACTTTCTAGCAGAAAGATGCACAAAATTGAATCCTTCGTATCTTGGACTGAACCTTCTCTACTATAAAATGAAGGGACTGAATGAGATGATTTCTTTTTCCCTTTCCAAAAGAGAAATAATATGGCTCTGTAAATAGGAAACTCCGTTTTTTAAAATTTTTATAAAACAAGGACAGGAGGAGATAAGTTTTCTTTCGATGTTCTGACTTCATTCTTGAATACAGTTAATATTTTAATGTAACTTTGTAAATTGACTTTGTCTAATTAGCTGTGTAAGCCATATTGTCTCTGAGGAAACAAATCTATAATTTTCTCATAAAAATGTTAAGTTTAAATAGCATTTCAATTTCTTAGGTCGAAAAAGTATGGCCTCTTTAGGAGACCAATTCCTTGCTGAAGGCCAACTTTGTTAAAACCCCATTAATTGAAGCATTTAAACTAAAGAATGAGATTAAGCTATTAAAGGCAAACATGTGACCAATGACATTCATTTATCTCATTAAAATGTACAAAGTACATAACAGAAATATCTACTTTAAGCCTTATAAGAACCCTGTAAGGTTCAGTGCAATACGTATCATTACTGGATGCATATTCCCTGAATATCATCCTCAATCCCTTTCTTTCTCCTGTTCCCCATGTCCAATTGTTGTGGGAGAATGAGTTTTGTTGTGAGAAAGTGAATACTGGTTCTTGGCCAAAGAATTGCAGCTCAGACTGCTTGCTTCATCTTGAAGAATGAAAGTGTTATTCAAGGATGTTACTGATAGTGTAGCCAGAGCTATGGAAAAAGCCCAAGGAGGGATTTCAAATTGCTAGATTTATTGTAGGTCTGGGGTATTACTCTTCTCCCATCCTGGAACTCTCCCTCCTCCCTTAGACAAGAGGCATTTGAGGAGAAGGTTCAAGGAAGGGACACAAAGATCCCTAATGCTATCATGTGATGATATTCCCTGCCATGTACTGTTTGTTGGACTTTCAAGATTGTTTGGGTGCTCGGGTGTTCTCAGCCTTCCAAGCTCTCATCAAAGGGGATAAAGTCATAAAATCCCTCAAGGTAGCTTGAATGCTTCCCCCATCCTTCAGTCTTGGAATGTCAGGCAAACCCTTATCAACTAGCAGTTAGTTCATAAGGTAGGCAATGTCTTCTAACTAATAAAAAAACATAAGATTTCAAAGCACCATTTAAGAAAAGATTTCAAAGCACTAAACCTCACAACCATTTCATAATCAATTGACAATCAACAATAGTTGATTCTCTTTTGACAGTCTATATGCTTGTGTCTCTCTCTCTACCCACACTCACATTGTGAATTTCCAGCTGTCAATTTAATTTAGATATAGGACACATATTTGTTATTTTGGCTACAAGAAACTCTCCAGGGTAGCCTAAGAAATGAGAGAGGGCTTAAAAAATATTTTAATAAAGGGACATTCACATTGACGAGGTCATGAATTCTTAGAATATTGAAGAATTACATTCCTTGACAACTGGCCAGAAGGGCTTAGAGCTGAGGATCCTTTTAAAATTTTTTTTGAGACCATGAATCCAGGCTCAATTATAGACCCTGATTAATATTTAAAATTGCATGCTAATTTTTAAATAGCTTGTAGTATATACATTTTCCATTACAATGGTCAAGTAAATATTTAAATGCCCTCCTAGGTAATCATCACTGGCCTAACATACAGAATCAATAAGACTGTGTGCATATGAAAGCATCATGAGAATTTTGGCCTGTAGATGATAATGATGGTGATGATGATGATGATGATTTTTTTTAATCAAAGGAAGAGGAAAAGGGACTTTTGGATCAGCATGGCTTATAGCCTGTTCAGATTGCACAGATCAATGAAAACATGGATCTTTTAAAATAATCATCATATCAGATGCTTCCAGCTGTATGACCATGAGAAAGTCACTTATGGAATTGCCTAGCCCTTACCACTCACAACCATGGAACCAATATATCATATTGAATCTATGGTGGAATGAAAGGGTTTTAAAAATATATAATTATCATGTTAGAATTTAAAGCACTTTTAGGTTCCCCAAACTGTTTATTTAAAAAAATATGTGTGTATATATATGTGTATATATATAGATGTATACATATATATAATATAAATCCCATAAATAAATATACATATTTTTTCCCATTTGACTGTTAGGACAACCTTATATAGCCAACACTATTAATATCCCCTTGTACAGATGAGATAAAAAGGTTAAAGGAGGACATATAACTTGTTTGTAATCATACCAGTTAAGTGTCTAAAGCAGGATTGGAGATTAAATCATCTTCACTCCGTGTTCAGCACCAGAAAATTTCATCTGCCTGGTTAGAATACCTTGATGACAGTCACATTGGACTTTTCTCCTTAAAGATAGCCTACTAGGCCGATCAGGAGGGAGTAAGGAATCTTTCATTCCTGTGTTTGTGGTGAGTGACATTCTGGGAAATTGTGACTTGTAGGTTTAGTCAGAGATAATATTTTGTCATACATTATGATGGTCTTTCTCTTTAGGAATTGCTATAATTTCATATGAATTTAGTAAGTAACCTTGTAGACATTCTCAGACAGGATATCAAAGTTTTCCCTAAAGCATACAAAGACATAAGAAATGCTCACCACTAATTGGCAGGTTACGCAATAGCTCCGCAATATCATTATCTGTAAGTTTGATCCCCAGGTTTCCCAGAACGTTGTCCAGTTTNAGTCCCCAATTGTTTTCCAGAATGTTTAGAACAATTGTTTCACCAGAAGTGCATTAACATAACTTTCTTCTAAGGTCCTCTTCAAATTTTCTGAATAATTTTATTGATTTAGCTAGTATTGCCATTTTCATTATATTGACATGGCTGACACATGAGCCAATTCACATCCCTTTAGTTAATTCCATATTTTATAGAGGATGTTTTAGCAGTTCTATGCACGAATTTCTTTCTGTCTTAGTAGCTGGATTCCCAAGTATTTTACAATTATGTTGTCATTTTTAATGGAATGCCATTTTTTGTCTCTTCCTATTTAGTTTTTTGGTAATATACATAAAATTTGAAAATTTGCATGGCTCTATTTTATATTTTTCTACTTTGCTTGTAGCCCCCAAGAGTGAGGGTAAAATCAGTAAAATAAGAGCCATCAGCTTAGAGCCAGACATGCAGCCTGCTCATCAGCATGAGAAAAGCAAACTTACCCCCCTCCCCAAACACTGTATGTCCAGCCAAGAAAATAATAATTCAGGAGTTGTGTGAAAAGAACATACAGCATTCCATACAAAGCTGTGTCATACGTTGATATGCTCACATGTGATTTATTATCCTATAGAAAACACTGCTTAGAGCCATTAAAGCAGCCTATAGCCATTGTTTCCATCTTGTAAATCATTACTAACTATTGTTCCTGCAAAAGGTTTATCTAATCCTTTAGCCTATGTCATATTCCCTATAAATATCAACCCTTCCCCCCTCAATAAAATTGCCACTGGCCACTTGATTTCCACCAGCCAGCTCTCCTGAATCCATCTTCATTCTTACCCCTCAGGATTCCCAAACAGGTGGTCCTCGTTGGGCCTGACATTTGTTGAATCTTAATGGTTCTCTAAATTAATTTTCATATCAATTGTAAATGTTGATAATTTTTTTACTATTTTGTGTACTTATTCATTTTTTAATTACAAAAAGTAGTATTACACTGCAATCAGTAGAACTACAAGAAATAATAAAAGTTACACTGGATATTCTTGATTTACTGTGATTTTACAGTGAAAGGCCATCCATTTTTTTTTATTTTTTCATTTTAATTTTGAATATTTTTCCAAAGTTACATGTTTCATGTTCTTTCACACTCTCTCAACTGCCCACCCAACCCCCAGACCATCTATTTCTAATTCTACTGTAGCCCTATTTGTTGCTAAAAAGGAATACTTCCTTTTAAACTGAAATGCTTCCCCTGGTAGAGTCTCATTATAAAGAGTTGCTCAAAAATGTTCAAAGGTATCTATCTGGGAGTTTTCTGTCTTGCTGCAGGTGGCAGAGTGTTAACATTTTAGCTTGAGATTTAGGTTTCAGTGATCCCTTAATTTGATTTTAAGCTTCGTGATCTCAGAGTAAATACCTAACCTCTAAGGATAAAGAAACCTCAGTTTCATTATCTATAAAATGAGGTTAGATCTGATGACCTCTAAGATCTCTTATAGGGCCAAATATTTTAGCAATGCATCCATGCTTCCATAGCTTCTGTGACTTTTGTCCTTCTCCTCCCAGAAATTTACCAAAGGGGTAACCACTTAATATGCTGGGAGTTTCTTTTCTTTGACTTGATATTGTGAGCACTGGACTACTCTTCTGCTTATGGATTTGTTAGCCTTTAAAACTTGACATTATCACCATATTCTGCTCCTTTTTTTCAAAGTTTCCCATTAATTATATGTTATCACTTGGTAACACCCATTCATGTACCCCTCTATTCTCCTCTGCATGATAATTTTTAATTTTTGAGGACTGATGTATTTCATAACTGACTAAAAGCATGAGTGGCCAAATGTTAGTTTTAAAAGACTTGTTTTTATGAGAAACGTGGTACAATGAAATGAGACTTACATTTCTCAAAGGCAAATTTGCCTAGCTCCTCTTTAACTCTGGGGAGAACTGGTCCTTCTTTATTCTTTGTCCTATATATACATACTCAGGGACAAGTTCTATAGATTTATGACATAAAGGCATATCATGATGTGTGTAATGGATATTCCTCATCTACTTGGTCTTCCCTGTGTGCCTGGTCTAGACAAACTCTTGAGTGGTTATAGAGCTCTTCCAGGAGGCTCAGCAATATTTCAGGTTTTGATGAAACCATGAAAATGTTGTCCCCAAAGATCACTATGTGGAGGATGAAACCATCCACCAAGAAATGCTGTTTCATTTTCAACTCTCTAGCAGATTTTCTTTTATCACTGTGCTGAATACCATTGTGATGATACATATCTTTGTTTTCTGACTCACATGCTCTGTTTGTGTGATGAGAGGCTCATTGAACAAGTTTATTTCTGCAGGGAATCTTGATTGATGTTAATATAGGGGATGGAGAAAATACATTGGAAAAGAGATACCAAGATGTTCCTTTGCTCTACTGAATCAAATACTTTTTTCATAATTGGGTAATAAGCAAAATGGGATCTCATGTTTTCTCTATCTTTCAATGAACTACAAAATGACCAACTAATGTAGTCCATGTTTGAATATCTCTTGCAGTCATCAGTTTGTTCCTCATTAACAGTCTCATCAAGGATACTCTTGGATTATGTAGAGAAGATTCATATAAATATTTTATATTGGTGGAAGATTAGGTATATGGGTCAAGTGACTTGCTTTTGTCTTCTCAGTCATTTTTTGTTTAGCATTAATAAGTTCCCATATTTTCCCCTTCATATCTTCCTATTTCAGACATGTTTCCAATACAGCCATCTATACAGACAAAGCTTTATGATAGCTTACTGCTAATGAAGATTCAAATTTCACAAAGACTTTGGGACACCTGTATATCTTTCAGCACTGTAATGCTTGTGTCTTCTTCAGACCAAAGGCATATAATCCACACCAGGTCTAAGTGGGCAGCTTTTTTCATTTTTGTCTTCTTTGAATGAGATTTTTATCTATTCTATAAACTTGTACTGGTTTGTGATGTTTTAGTAAAAATGTTCCCTTTCTGTTTCCTGTGATTATTTATTAGTTTGTTATTGAAATCAATACAGACCTTTTCCATTTAGTTTTATTGTTCTATTTTTTGTCTTTAAATGCACTAGAGATTATTTCTTTTAGTGAGATTCCTTACAGAGTTTTTTATTTTTTCAACCTTTACCTTATGTGTTAATATCAACTAGTATCAATTCTAAGGAATTAAGTGACTTGCCCAGGGTTTAGGAAGCTAAGAAGTGTCTGAAGCTAGATTTGAACCCAATTTTGCTTGACTTCAGGAATGGTCCCCTATCCACTGTATTGCCTAGGTATCTTGTCACAAAGATTTATTTAAATTAGTTTAACTTAAAACAACTTTTCTGTATTTTATGAGACAATATTGATTATAAATATATGCATCATCTCTTTCTATGAGATTTTACCAAAAAGTTTACTAACTAAAATTCCTGTTGCCATCCTAAACTATTGTTGCTATATTTCTTCACTTGGCATATATGCCAAACATGGACCAACAAAGATATTTACTGTATTCTTTTGGTATTCCTAATAAGGCACTAGATTTAGAGTATTTATTTTATGCCCATTTTTCATTTACTTGTTATGTCCCTTTTTAATAATTCAGGATTGAATTGTTTCAATTCTATATCATAACTTTCTCACTATTGTGCCCTTTATATATTATTGATATTTCAAGAGTCATATTGAGAATATTATAACAATATATCACATTACTTGTATATTCTGATCTTTTTCTTGATATGGTATACGATTTTCTGTTCCAGTGATTATTTTTACATCAACCATAAGTCTTTTTTAACCCACAAAATATAACGTTTCATTTTTTTCAACAGCCTTTGGTGCTTGCCAACCCTACACCTTTGAATTCTTTTCTTCAGTGACCTACTCCTGATGTAAAATCAAGAAGCTTCTGTACAGTCTACAAATTTCAGGAGTCTATTTTTTCCTCATTCTGAATATATATCCTAAGTTCTAGAACAAGGGATGGCCACGTGTTCCATGAAAACATGTTTCTTGTTGTCTTTTAATGTATGATTAGTGAACTCTACACCAAATTGTTCTTTGCCTCTTCAAGACATTTAAATATTGTGTGACTTTGACTGATTTAATTGCAAGGTGCTTTCCAAATATTAAAATATTTTAGACTCATCACGATCCAGAGATGCAAGTGCTATTATTGTTTCTATTTTAGAGGTGAATAAACTGAATTTGGGAGAGGTCCAGTGACTTGTCCAGGGTCACACAGCTAGAAAATTTCTGATGCCTAATTTGAATTCAGCTGTTCCTGACTCCACAACATAATACCTTATCCAGAATACCCCTTTGTTACCTTTACTGCCATTGGTATTCTATTATTTTTTATTTCATTTATTCACAAATGCCCATGTCTACAATGCTTACTGTATTTAAGATGGTAGAGAAACAAAGATTCTTCAGGTGCCATCTGGGAAGAGTAATAAAAAAATTTCTTTTTTTTTTTTAACACTGAAGATTTAGACAAACTAGGAAACATTGTGAATTCTTATAGGGAAAGGAGACAATTTACTGATTATTTCCCGTTTGGCCAGAGCCATAGAATCTTGCCTTCTTTTCATAGTCTAAAATACGACAGGAGCTTGCTGCCTTTATTTCTGGGTGAAGGGGTGGTAACACTGAAATATTATAGAGAGTGTGAAGTGTCCTCTTATGGTGAATACTCCTCTATCCCTCTGCCCTGAGACATATATACTGAACAATTTTAGCTACTGTTTCCTGTCATACACCTTTACTTCTTTTAGTCCAGAGTCCATAGCCCCTTTGCTAGCCCACTTGGGTTAATAAGATGACTTCCCATTTGTGGCAATATTGGGTTATTTTTCTATCATGCCTTCACTCTACTCTCTTCTATCCTCCCCATATCATTTCCTTTGCTTTTGTTCTAGTCTATTAATTTCTTTTCATTTTATATCCTCTCCTCTTTTTCTTTATCATTTCTTGGGCATCTAAGTTGTATGATTTTTTCACTAATTGCCCTGAGACTGAAGAACTCTAGCCTAGGAGTTCTTCATTGAGAACTGGAGAAGTGAGAACCATCTTTCTTTAAGTAATATCAGACATTTTCACAATATCAAGCTGAGGTTCCCCTGATGGCTACAGTGGAATATGAAACACTCACCACCAATTGGAAGGACTTCCAGGAGATCATACTCTTCGTCTTCTGTGAGTTCTATGCCCATGTCCTTCAGAAAGTCTTCCAGGTTTTGAAAATCAACATTTTCTGTTCATAAAAAATGAGAATGGTTAATGATGTGAACATGAGGTAAATGTAATGACTGCAGAAGGTGAAAGATAGTACCTATTCCTGTGTCCCCATCAGCTCCAAAATTCAACAAGAAGGGGAGAGTTAGTTATTGAAATGTCACCCAGTCATGCTAGGAAAATCATTTATGAATTCGGGAATAGAAATTACTTCTTTCTGGTTCAGGGAACTATGCTAGACTGAAAAGTCTTAAACTGAGTAATACTAAATGAGCATTAGTCCTTTGTCTGGTCAACAGTGATAAATTCTGTGGCAACTTATCCTACATTGGTCTGATTGATAAGTAGTGTTTGATTTTCTTTTCCTTTATCCCAGTTGTTTCGACTCACCAAAATGCATTTCTACAAAATTTCAATCCTAGACTTGAAGACCTAGAATCTGGTATGTCTCAACAAGAGGAAAAGTGCAATATGAAGAGAAAGAATACATTCTAGCAAAATGAAGACTTGCTACAAAGAGCCTGGAGAGTATTTAGCAAATTTGAAAGGAGATTTAAATAGAATAATAATCATGTGACATATTTATCCATAGCAGGTACTTTCAAATTGTTATCCTGCACTCCTGTCGCTCATTCCTCCTCTCTTCCAGATCCCCATAACCAATCATTTGTCTAATATTGCCATTTCTCCCTTGATAACAACTCTCATATCTACTCCCTTTTTTCTCTACTCACACTGCTTCATCCTTAGCTCAAGTCTTCCTCCATCTCTGCTTTGAAGAAACTCTGTAATGACCCCTAATCTGTTCCCTAGAATTAAGAGCCTCTTTCCCCTCCAATTTATCTTCCACACAGCAGTCTAAGTGATAGTTTTAAAGCACAGATCGTTTGGCCATATCTCTCAATAGATCGGTATTTCCGTATTTCTTCTGAATCAAACACATGAACTCCTCTCTCCTCACTTTCCCTGCCTATTTCTGTTCCTCACAAATGGTCTTCCATTTCCTGTTTCTATATTATATTCTTGGCTGTTCCTCATGCTCTCCTTACATATAGACTACAGAATCAATTTTTTCCTTTGAGATGAACCAAAATTTCTGTTTCCTCTGAGGAGGTTTTCCTGATTCTCCCAGTGGTAGGGCCTCCCTTCCCTAATTATGTTGTATTCAGTTAGTAAACATTTAATATGTATATGTTGTCTTTCCAACAGAAAGCATTGTGGGTTTGGAATATTTCAATGTTTTTGTGTTTCTATCTCTAGCATTTAGAAGAGATGTGGTGAGAATTTACTAAATATTTGAAAATTGATTATGTCAGTGTATACAGATCCAGAAATATTTGTAATATGTACTGTTAGACAACTTGCTGAGAGGGACATAACTTCCTGAGAGGGATATAACTCGACACAGGCAAGTAAGTGTCAGAGGGAGAACTTGAATCCTGGTCCTCTTGACTCTAAGGCTCTGTTTCTATCCACTCTGCCATGCTTCCTCTCATGGATTCATGTGAAAAATACTGAGATGTTACCTGCCTTTTCACTTCTTTCTCACCTTGAATAGTCTTTGCATTATCCTTAACTTCTTTGAGATCGACCTTTCCATCATCTATAAGAGAATGTATATGTTATAAGGAGATGTGGTGAAGAAGAACCTCCCAAAAAACCAACAACATTTCATTATATTCTGAGATTAAACCAGAGAAATCAGTTTTCTCTAATTCAGGTAATTATCTTGGGATTTTATCTTATTTTCCCTGCAGATTAATTCATAAGAGAAAGTTGAGAAATGAAGAAAGCTCTCAATCTTTAAAGTGAGGATAAAAATAGTAATAATGATAGTCAGCATTTACCTAGGGTTTTAAGATTTGCCAAATACTTCACAAATATTAAGTCATTTTTTTCCTCGCAAGAACTCTGGTAGTTAGGAGGTGTTATTATTATCATAGATAAGGAAATTGAGGCTGAGAGAGGTTAAGTGGCTTGCTTGGGTTATAGACTTAGTACATGTCTAAGGTATTTAATTCTGATGTTCCTGACTCTGTGTCCAGTCCTATATACACTATACCGCAGTCATTCAGAGAGCTTCCTTTCTCCTTGCTATTGACTATCGGAAGGACTTGTAATCAGACATTTTATTTTAGCATTGGAAAAGAATTGGCCCCATCATATCAAATAATGTCAACTTTGTTCTCTAAAATGAAGGTTCCAGACTAGGTGATCTCCATGTCCCTTCCTAGCAGGGACATTATATGATTCTGTGGTCTAGGAAACTTCCATTTTCTTTGATAATGCTGACAAGATAAGTCAGTTTTTTCTTGAGGCAATGATCTGCCTCTATTCTTGATGTGGCTAATATTTTAATATATTTTTGCAAATTGGCTTTGTTTCATTAGTTGTGTAAGCTATATTGTCTCTGAGGAAACAAATATATAACTATCATAAAAATGTTAAGTTTAAATAGCATTTAAATAATTTGTTTGGAAATAGTTTGGCTTCTTTTGGAGACCAGTTCCTTTAGTGGGCTAATTTTTTTAAAAGCTCAGAAATCAAACCATTTAACTAAATAATAAGATTTTGCTATTTCAAGCTAACATGTGATCAATGACATTTATTGATGCCTTTAAAATGTATCAACACTTTATATAAATATCTCATTTAAATCTCATAAGAACCCTGTGAGTTCAGTGTTAAGGGTGTGGAAACCTTCAGTGTCATCCTCAATTTTGTCCTTTATACTGTTCTTGCATCTAACCAATTGGCAAGACTTGTTCATTCTCTTTCTCCCTTCCCTCTATTTTCTTGCTTCTCTCCATCTACATTCACATTATGTATTTCTAGGTGTCAATTTAATTTAGATAAAGGATCCACATTTGTTATTTTGGCCAATAGCAACTCTCAAAGGTTGCCTAAGAAATGAGAAAGGGTTTAAAATATATGGTGATGAAGGACACTCACAATGCAATGGCCATGAATTCTTGAAATATTCAATATTCATATGCCTTACAACTGGTCAGAAGGGTTTAGCTGAAGATCCCAGTTTCTTTTTCTGATATCATGAATCTCAGCTGAGTGGTAGATGCTTTTTAAAAATCTTTTCACTTGCATGTTAACTTTTTTTTTTTTTTAAACCCTTGTACTTTGGTGTATTGTCTCATAGGTGGAAGATTGGTAAGGGTGGGCAATGGGGGTCAAGTGACTTGCCCAGGGTCACACAGCTGGGAAGTGGCTGAGGCCGGGTTTGAACCTAGGACCTCCTGTCTCTAGGCTTGACTCTCACTCCACTGAGCTACCCATCTGCCCCGCATGTTAATTTTTAAATAACTTGTAATATCTATGTCTTCCATTACCATGGTCAGGTAAATATTTAAAGGCCATGACAGCAAATCATCAGTGGTCTAATATAAAAGACGAATTGGGCATTGAGCATATGTAGTCATCATGATAAGTTTGGCCACTACATGATAATATTGATAATGATTTTGGGGGGCGCTATAGGAAGATGAAAAAATAGACTTAGATAGGCATGGCTAATAGTCTGCTGAGGACATTTGGACCAAGGAAAACATAGATTTTTAAAAATAATAATAAGGATCAGAATTTATACTGCTTTAAGGTTTCCAACACTGAATATTTAAAAAATATATAAATATATAACATAAATACATGTATATATTTTATTTATCATTTGATTTTTACCATAACTTTATTTTTTTAACCCTCATCTTCTTTTTTTTAAAAGATGGTAGGATTTTAGTGTTTTTATTTATTTAGTTTTTACTGTTTTTTAAAATTGATTAAGAACATTTTTTCATGGTTCCATGATTCATGATCTTTCCCTCTCCTCCTCCCCCTTCCCTCCCATAGACAATGTGCAATTCCACTCGGTTTTACATGTGTCATTGATCAAGACCTATTTCCACATTATTGATATTTGCAATAATAGGGTGATAGTTTAGAGTCAATATACCCAATCACATTCCCTTCAACCTAACCTATGTGATCAAGCAGTTGTTTTTCTTCTGTGTTTCTGTTCCCACAGTTCTTTTTGGTTGTGGATAGCTTTCTTTCTCGTAAGTCCCTCAGAAATGTCTTGGATCATTGCATTGCTGCCAGTAGAGAAGTCCATACATTTGATTGTGCCACAGTGTATCTCTCTCTGTTTATATGGTTTTCCTGTTAATCCTTATCTTCTATCTAAGAATCAATACTGTGCATTGGTTCCAAGGAAGAAGAGTGGTAAGGGCTAGGCAATGGGGGTTAAGGGACTTGTCCAGGGTTACACAGGTAGGAAGTGTCTGAGGCCATATTTGAACCCAGGACCTCCAGTCTCCAGGCCTGGCTCTCAGTCCACTGAGCCACCCAGCTGCCCCATTACCACAACTACATGTAGCAGACACTATTAACATCCCTTATTGTATAGATGAGGAAAAAAAAGGTTAAGTGGGGACAGTAAGTTGTCTGGGAGCATACCAGTAAGTGTCTAATGCAAGACTTGGGCTCAGGTTTTCTTTATTTCAAATTCAGTATTAGAAAATTTCATCTGCCTGGTTAGAATTCCCTGATGACAGCCACATTGGACTCTACTCCTTAAAGTTGGCCACTAGGCTGCTCAGGAGAGGAATCTTCTATTCCTGTATTCGTGGTGAATGGTATTCTGGGAAACTTGTGACCTGAAGGTTTAGTCAGAGATAATATTCCTTCATACATTATGATGGGCTTTCTCTATAGGAACTGTTATTAAATTTTTTTTTTCAAATCCTTACCTTCCATCTTGGAATTAATACTCTATATTGGTTCCCAGGCAGAAGAACGATAAGGGCTAGGCAATGGGGGTCAAGTGACCTGCCTAGGGTCACACAGTTAGGAAGTGTCTGAAGCCAGAATTGAACCTAGGATCTCCTGTCTCTGGGCCTGGCTCTCAATCCACTGAGTTACCTAGCTGCCCCCAGAATTGCTATCTTTTCATGTGAATTCAGTAACTATCCTTATAAACATTCTTAGACAGAAAATCAAAGTTTTCCCAAAAGCATACAAAAGCATAAGAAATGCTCACCATCAATTGGCAGGGTACTCAATAGCTCCTCAATTTCTTTATCTGTAAGTTTCATCCCCAGGTTTCCCAGAACCTGGTCCAGTTTGTTAACATCAACGTTCCCTCCTTCAGAAAGAGGAAAATTGAGGAACATAATCATTGAAGCATTCATTCAAACCTCACTTTATGTTATTCACTGTGCTAAATTGTGGGGATAAAGATTCAGAGGTCGCAAGGCAGAAACTCTGCATCAGTAAATGGGGGGATGATAGAAGTCATATTACAATCACTAAGAAGAAATAAAACTGTTTCTCACTCACCACCAAGATCCTGCACAGCATTCATTACATTCTTCTTATTCACTTTCCCATGGGCTGTAAAACAAGGTACAATTCAGGTCACAGAGGAAGTAATACAGAATTACAACAATTGCACAAAGTTTATCATTTTGTAAAGCTAGCCTGTAAACACTCTTCCATTTCTTCCTTCCTCCCACCAAATGAGAAGTGAAGGAAAAGAAAGTGATCTAAAGGAGTTCAATCCATTCCTTTCCTGAACATGGATGTTTCTGACTCTGTAGTAACTTAATCCACTGTAGTGAATGAAGGTTTATTGCAGAGAATAGTTTTATTTCTAGTAGGTATTATTTCACCAGCTCTTTCTCAAGAACCATTTTAAAGGCCATACGTAGTAGAGAGCACTCGTGTGGAAACAAGCTGCTTTTTAATAGGTGAAACTATGAATCTGTATAGTGTATAACTTGTTTTAGAAAGTATAAATTTAATGAGCTACTTCCAACATTGTGTTTCTCTGTGAATTTTTTTGAACTCCCCTTCTCTTTTGCATATTGTATTACATCTTTCATTGATGCTGTTTTCACAATTTTATTCTTTTATTTGTTGCATTTTTTCAACCTTTACCTAGTATGTTAATATGAATTATTATCAATTCTAAGACAGAAGATCAGTGACTTGCCTAGGGTTCAGAAATCTAAAAAGTGTCTGAGGCCAGATTTGAACCTAAGTTCATTTGACACCAGGAATGGTTCCTTATCCACTGTATCCTGTTACAAAGTCTTATTTAATCTGGTTTAATTTTAAACAGCTTGTCTGTACTTTATGAGACAATATTGTTTATAAATATATGCATCTTCTCTTTCCATGAGATTTTACAAATAAGTTTACTAACTAAAATGAGTGTTGCCATCCTAAACTAGTGTTGCTATATTTCTTGACATGCTATATGAGCCAAACATTGACTAACAAAGTTACTCACTGGTATTCCTAGTGAAGCATTAGCCTTAGAGTTGTTAAACTTCTGGCTTTTAATTGCCATTCTTGTCATTTTTGATGCCTAGTTTTTCATTTTAATGTTATTTACCTGTTTATTAATTCAGGATTGAATTGTTTCAACTCTACGTACTAACTTTCTCACTATTGTGCCCTTTATTTTTCTATTTTATATATTCTTGATTTTTCAAGAGTCATATTGAGAATATTATGACAATATTCTACATACTTATAAATTCTGATCTTTTTCTTGATATAGTATGAGACTCACTGTTTAAAGCTATTCCAGTGATTATTTTTACGTCAATCATAAGTCTTTTTTAACCCACAAAATATGTTTCATTTTTTTCAACAGTCTTTGGTGCTTGCCAACCCTACACCTATGAATCCTTTTCTTCAAAGACCTGCTCCTGATATAAAATCAAGAAGCTTCTGTACAGTTTACAAATTTCAGGTGGCTATTTTTCTCATATTCTGAATATTTATTCTAAGTTCTAAAACAAAGGATGACCACGTGTTCAATGAAAACATGTTTCGTGTTGGCTTTGAATGTATTGGCTTTGAATGTATGATTAGTGAACTCCACCAAACTGTTCTTTCCTTGTTCAAGGCATTTAACTATTGTTAAAAGTGTGACTATGATTGATTTAGTTGTAAAGTGCTTTCTAAATATTAAGACATTTTAGACTTTTCACAATCCTGAGAGGCAAGTGATATTATTACTTTCATTTTACAGGTGAATAAACTGAGTTTGGGAGAGGTCCAGTGACTTGTCCAGTGTCGCACAGCTAGAAAATTTCTGATGCCTATTTTGAACTCAGCTCTTCCTGATTCCACACATAATACTTTATCCACAGCATCACTTTGTTACCTATAGTGCCTTTGGCATTCTTACTTTTTATTTCATTTATTCACTCAAGTCCATGTCTACAAAGCTTAACTGCATTTAAGACGGCAGAGAGAAAGATTCTTCAGGTCTTACCCCAAAAGAGTAGTAACCAAAGTATCATTTGGATATCAGTTCTTGATTCATTCCTTGTCAGGTCCTCCTTTCTATTTACAACACAGTTTACTGATTATGTCCTAGTTAGCCATAGTGGCAGAGTTTAGTCTTGCCTTCTGTGTACAGTCTAATACATGACAGGAGCTTGATGCCTATATTTCTGGGAGAGGGGCTGGTAACACTGATACATATAGGGAGTGTGAAGTGTCCTCTCATGGTGAATACTCCTCTATCCCTCTACCCAGAGACAAATAAATTGAGCAGTTTTGGCTACAATTTCATACACCTTCACCTATTTTAGTCCAGATTCACCAGGCTCTTGGGTAATAAGATGACTTTTCATTTGTGGCCTTATTGGGTTATTTTTCTATCACTCCTTCACTTTACTCTCTTATATCCTCCCCTAACCATTTCCTTTGCTTTCATTCTAGTCTAATAATTTCTTTTCATTTTATATCCTCCCCTTTCTCTTTATCATTACTTAGGCATCTAAGTTGTTAATGTGATATGATTTTTCACTAATTACCCTCAGGTTGAAGAACTCCAGCTTAGGGAGAAGTGAGAAGCATCTTTCTTTAGATAGTATCAGGCATTTTCACAATAGCAAGCACAAGTTTTCCTGATGGCCACAGTGGGATCTGGAACACTCACCATCAACTGGAAGGTGTTCCAGGAGACCTTTCTGTTCTTCTTCTGTGAGTTTAATCCCCATGTCCTTCAGAAAGTCTTCCAGGTTTTGAACATCAACATTTTCTGTTTATAAAAGATGAGAGTGGTGAATGATGTGATCATAAGTCTACATAATGATTCCAGATTGTGAAAGATAGTACCTTTTCCTGTGTCTCATCAGCTTCAAATTCAACAAGTAGAACAGAGTTAGCTATTGAGATGAACCCAATCATGGTGGGAAAAACACTTGTGAATTGAGAAACAGAAATTACATCTCTCTGGTTCAGGGAACTATGCTAGACTGAAAAGTCTTAAACCGAGGAATAGTAAATGAGTATTAGTGCCTTTGCCTCATTAACAGTGACAAAATCTATGGCAATTTATCCTACATTGGTCTGATTGATAAGTAGGGTTCCTTTATCCCAGTGGATTTGACTCACCAAAATACATTCCTACAAAATTTTAATCCTAGACTTGAAGACCTAGAATCTGGTATGTCTCAACAAGAGGAAAAGTGAAACATGAAGAGAGATATTACATTCTAGCAAATTGAAGACTTGCTACAAAGAGCCTAGAGAGTATTTAGCAAATCTGAAAGGAGATTTAAAAAGAATATCAATCATGTGAAACATTCATCCATAAAAGGTACTTTCACAGTTGTTATCATGCACTCCTGACACTCATTCCCCCCTCTCTTCATGATCCCATACCCAATCATTTGTCTAAAATTGGCATTTCTCTCTTGAGAACAACTCTCATATCTACTCTCTTTTCTCTCTACTCCTACTGCCCCATCCTTAGCTCAAGTAGTTATCCATTTCTCCATTGAAGAAACTCTGTAATTGCCTCTAATCTGTTTCCTAGAATCAAGAACCTCTTCATCCTCCAATTTATCTTCTATACAGTAGCTTAAGTTATCGTTTTAAAGCACAGATCTTTTGGCCATATCTCTCAATAGATCGCCATTTCCATATTTCTCCTGAAACAAACACACGAACTCCTCTCTCCTCACTTTCCCTGACTATTTCTGTTCGTCACACGTGGTCTTCCATTTCCTGTTTCTATATTATACTTTTGGCTATTCCTCATGCTCTCCCTTACATATACTACAGAATCCCTTTCTTCCTTTGAGATGAACCAGTATTTCTGCTTCCTATAAGGAGTTTTCCTGATGTTCCCAGTGGTATGGCTTCTCTTCCCTAATTATGTCATATTTAATCTATACATATTTATATTTATACCTGTTGTCTTTCCAACAGAAAGCATTGTGGGTTTGGAGTATTTCAATGTTTTTGTGTTTCTTTCTCCAGCATTTAGAAGAGACGTGGTGGGAACTCACTAAAAATTTGCCAATTGATATGTCAGTGTATACAGATCCAGAAATAATTGTAATATGTACTGTTAGACAACTTGCTGAGAGGGACAGAACTTGACCCACAATGACACAGCAAATAAGTGCCAGAGGGAGAACTTGAATCCTAGTCCTCTTGACTCTAAGGCTCTATTTCTATCCACACTGCCATGGTTCTTCTCATGGGTTCATGTGAAAAATATTGAGATGTTACCTGACTTTTCTCTTCTTACTCACCTTGAATAGTTTTTGCATTATCTATAACTTCTTTGAGGATGACCTTTCCATCATCTAAAAGAGAAAAACTATATGTTAGGAGGAGATCTAGTGAAGTAGAACCTCAAAAAAAAGCATTTCATTATATTCTGAGATAAGCCAGAGGAATTCAACGGTTTTCTCAATAAAATTCAGGTAATTATCTTAGGATTTCATCCTATTTCCTCTACAGATTAATTCATAAGAAAAGCTGAGGACTGAAAAAAGCTCTCAATCTGTAAAGTGAGGATAATCATAGTAATAATGATAGTCAGCATTTATCTAGGGCTTTAAGATTTGCCAAATACTTCAAAAATATCAACTCATTTTATCCTCACTATCACCCTGGTAGTTAGGAGGTCTCATTATTATTATAGGTAAGGAAACTCAGACTTAGAGAGGTTACATGGCTTGGCTTGGATATAAAATTAGTATATGTCTAAGGTATTTAATTCTGATATTCCTGATTCTTTATGAAGTCCTATATATACTATACCACAATCATTCAGAGAACTTCCTTTCTCCTTGCTATTGACTATCAGAAGGACTTGGAATCAGATATTTTATTTTAGCATTGGAAAAGAATTGACCCCTTCATATCAATTAGTCTCAACATTCTTCTCTATAAAATGAAATTCCCATACTTGGTGATCTCCATATCCTTTCCCAGCAGGGACATAATATGATTCTATGGTGTAAGAAAATCCCATTTTTTTGATAATGCAAAAGACAAGAAGAGCTAGTTTTTTCTTTCAGTGTTCTGACTCTATTCTTGAATGTGGCTAATATTTTATTGTATCTTTGTATATTGACTTTGTGTAGTTAGCTATGCAAGCTATATTTTCTCTGAGAAAACAGAAAGACTTTCATTATAAAAATGTTAGGTTTAAATAGCATTTAAGTAATTTGGGTAGAAATAATATGGCTTCTTTTGTGGGCTTATTTTGTTGAAAGCTCAGAAATCAAGACATTTAACTAAAGAATAAGTTTTTGCTATTTCAAACAAACATGTGATCAATGACATTTATTCATGCCTTTAATATATATCAAGCATTTTATAAAATATCTCATTTAAATCTCATAAGAACCCTGTGAGTTCAGTGTTACGGGTGTGGACTCCTTCTGTGTCATCCTCATTTCTCTCCTTTCTACTGTTCTTGCATCTAACCATTTGCCAAGACTTATTCATTCTCTTTCTCCCTCTAGTTTCTTGCCTCTGTCCAACCACATTAAAATTGTGTATTTCCATGTGTCACTTTAATTTGGATAAAGGATCCTTATTTGTTATTTTGGCCAATAGCAACTCTCAATGGTTGCCTAAGAAATGAGAAAGGGTTTAAAATATATGGTGATGAAGGATACTCACAATGCCATGGTCATGAATTCTTGAAATATTCAATATTCATACGCCCTGACAACTGGTCAGAAGGGCTTAGCTGAGGATCCCAGTTTCTTTTTCTGAGATCATGAATCTCAGCTGAGTGGTAGATGTTTTTTAAAAATCTTTTCACTTGCATGCTAATTTTTAAATTGCTTGTAATATCTACATCTTCCATTACCATGGTCAGGTAAATATTTAAAGGCCATGACAGCAAATCATCAGTGTTCTAATACCAAAGACCAATTAGGCAAAATGAGCATATGGAGTCATCATTAGAAGTTTGGCCACTAGATGATGATGTTGATGATGATTTTATGGGGGGGGGGGTTAAAAAAAGATGAAAAAATAGACTTAGATAGGAATGGCTTATAGTCTGCTCAGGATATTTGGACCAAGGAAAACATAGATCTTTTAAAATAATAATAATAATGATCAGAATTGATAGTACTTCAAGGTTTTCTATATATTAAAAAATATAAATATATATGACATAAGTATATATATGTATACATACATATACATATTTTTCCCCAAATTAATTCTTAACAGAACTTTATTTTTTTAACCCTTTCCTTCTAAGAATCAATACTGTGCATTGGTTCCCAGGAAAAAGAATGGTACAGGTTAGGAAATGGGGATTAAGTGACTTGCCCAGGGTCACACAGTTAGGAAGTGTCTGAGGCCAGTTTTGAACCTAGTATTTACCGTCTCTAGGTCTGGCTCTCAATCCACTGAGCCACTCAGGTGTGCTCCCCTACCACAACCTTATGTGGCAGATACAATTACCATCCCTTATTTTATAGAGGAGAAAACAAAGGTTACATTGGGTCAGTGAGTTGTCTGGGATCATAACAGTAAGTGTCTAAAGCAAGATTTCAGCCCAGGTTTTCTTGACTCCAAATTCAGTATTAGAAAATTTCATCTGCCTGGTCAGAATTCCTTGATGACAGTCATATTGGACTCTACTTCTTAAAGATGGCCACTAGGCTGTTCAGGAGGGAGTAAGGAATTTTCCATTCCTGTGTTTGTAGTGAGTGGCATTCTGGGAAACTTGTGACTTGAGAAACTTGTGATTATCTCAGTCAGAGATAATATTCCTTCATAAATGATGATGGGCTTTCTCTATAGGAATTGCTATTTTTTCATGTGAATTCAGTGATTATCCTTTTTGACATTCTCAGACAGGAAATCAAAATTTTCCCAAAAGCATACAAAGGAATAAGAAATGCTCACCATCAACTGGCAGGGTACTCAATAGCTCCTCAATTTCTTTATCTGTGAGTTTCATCCCCAGGTTTCCCAGAACCTGGTCCAGTTTGTTAACATCAACATTCCCTCCTTCAGAAAGAAGAAAATTGAAGAACATAATCATGCCAGAATTCATTCAATCCTTACTTTATATATATTATTAACTGTACTAAATCCTGAGAATTCAAAGCCAAATCAAGCCAGAAAGCATTTATTAAGTCATTCCTATGTGCCAGGCAGTGTGTGAAGTGCTGGGAATGAAAAGACGATCAAAAGCACTGTGCCTGTTATCAATCAGTTCACATTCTAATGAGGGAGACAAATAAGAAAACTATGAAATTAAGCTAAGGAATAAAACATTGTATAAAGACAACAAAGAATTTTAGAAATGGATTCATCATTCCCAACTGATTGAGGGTGAGATAATACAAATGGCAATTTACATTTATACAATACTTTTCAAATATTCCTGAAATGCTTTTCCAAAGGCACAGAAACCATTCCTAAGGACACACATGTGGAGCCATTGGGAAAGCTAGGAAGATCATATATTCAAAGTCCAGTGAGGAATGAATTGGTAAAGCCTAATGAATGCTTTATGGCAAAGCAGACATCTCATCTCCAGCCTTTTGGCTAAGTGGTTTGAAGTTCTCAATAGTCACCGAATCTGGTGATCTGCTTTCTATAGCCTGGCTGTAGATAAAGAATCAGAGGTCATTAGGTAGAAACTGATTCAATATTTTGGAGGGATGATAGAAATCACGTTATAATCATTAAGAAGAAATAAACGTTTCTCACTCACCACTGATATTCTGCATAGCATTCATTATATTCTTCTTATTCACCTTTTCATTGGCTGTAAAACAAGGCACAATTCAGGTCACAGAAGAAGTAACAGAGAACTAGATTAGTAGCACACAGTTCATCATTGTATAAAGCTGTCCCATAAAGAGTGACCTGTTCTTTCATTGCTCCACCAAATGAGAATAGCTTTGCTTCTGATAGGTATTATTTCAAAAGCTCTTGACTTGAGAACCATTTTAGAGGAGATAATATAGAGCACTATTGTGGAAATGGGTTGTGTTTTTAGTTGGTGAAACTATGACTCTTTAATTTAAAGTAATTAAATTTTTTCATTAATTTAATGTATAACTTGTTTTAGAAAGTGTATGATAAATTTACCAACCTAATTCCAACGTTATGTTTCTTTGGGACATTTTCTGAACATCTTTTCTTTCTTTGCATATTTTATTTTATTTTATTTCATTTTATATTATTTTTTTAACTCTTACCTTCCATCTTAGAATCAATAGAGTGTATTGGTTCTAATGCAGGAGAGTGGTAAGGCTAGGCCATAGGGATTAAGTAACTTGCCTAGGATAACACAGGTAGGAAGTGGCTGAGGCCACTTTTGAACCCAGGACCTGGTTCTCAATCCACTGAGGGACTCAGCTGCCCCCCTTGAATATTTTATTACATGTTTTATTGATGCTGTTTTCATTCTTTTATTCTTTCCCCCCTTGCATCACTATTCCTAAATCTTTTCCCTCCCTATAACTGCCATTTCCTTTTACCCCCAGAAAGAACCTCATAGTAAAATACTATCAAGAAAAAACAAAGTAAAATACTGTCAAGAAAAACAGATCCACACACTGGCTATGAGTTAAAATATGTATCTTGTTCTTCACTTCTACTCAGAAACTTCCCTTAGGCTGTGATCTCCTCTCAATACAGATAAAGTTAAGTTAATATTATTTTAATATAATTATTTCTATGTTTCCATGTATTATTAATGCTTATTTAATAAATAGCAACTTCATTAATGTACACAATAACTTATGAAATCTGGGTTTTCTGAGTTTCTAAAATATAATTCAATTTGCATCATTCCTAATAGAATAATTCATTTGGTACTCAACCATTTTTGGTACTCAGGCTGCTTTCAGGGATAAATGAATGATGAATATCAAGGACCACAATAATTTTTGTCCCTTTTGATAGCTAGATTTCCAAATGTTTTATAATACAGTAGCTATTTTAAGTGGAAAACCAGTTTTTTCTCTCTTTCTGCTCAGTTTTGTTGTTAACATACAAAGTTTAAAAATTTGTGTGACTTTTAAAAATATTTTTCTATTTTGCTGAAGTTTTTTCAATTAATTTTTTGTTGAACCTTGAGCATCTTCTAAGTAACTTGTCATATAATTTGTAAATATTGATAGTTTTGTTTCCCCTCATTTTTCAATTTATTTTTAATTGCAAAGAATGGAACCACATTGCAGTAGCTATAACTACAAATAATAGTGGTGATAATGGAGATTCTAGATATACCTTGGTCTTACTGTGAAAGGCCATCTATTTCTCCTCTTAGTGCAGCCCTATTCATTGTCAAATAGAATACATCCTTTAAAATAGAAATGCTTCCCTAGAGAATGTCTCATTTTAAAGAGATGCGGAAACATGTTTAAAGGTATTTTTTTGGCAGTTCCCTGCCATGCTGCAGATGGCATGGTGCTAACCTTTCAGTCTGAAATTTGGGTTTCAATGATACCTTATTTGATTATAAGCTTTGTGATCTTAGACAAAACACTTAACCCCTATGGGTCTCAGTTTCCTAATCTATAAAATGAGGAGGTTAGAGCTGATGACCTCTAAGATCTCTTCTAGCTCTAAATTTACTTCTTTTCTTTAAAATTCCTCACTGGTTATATTCTGTACCTTGGCATCACATTCACCATGTGCCCCTTTATTCTCCTCTGTGTGATGCTCATTTTTAATTGTTTGCAGATCAATGTATTTCATGTCTCACTAGAAGGATAACCTGGCAAAATGCTAGTTTAAAAACATTTCTTTCTATGGGAAACTTGGTATAATTAAAAAGCATTTACATTTCTCAAAGGCAAATTAGTGTAGCTCCACTTCACCTGTGAAAAGAACTGTTCCTTCTTTATTCTTTGTCCTAGATATTACACCCTCAGGGACAAGTTCTATAGTCTTATGAGATAAAGGCATGTCTTGATGTGTATAATGGATATTCCTCATCTACTTTGCCTTCCTTCTGTGTGCATCATCTAGACCAGTGGTTCCCAAACTTTTTTGGCCTACTGCCCCCTTTCCAGAAAAAATATTACTTACAGCCCCCTGGAAGTTATTTTTTAAAAAAAAAATTTAATAGCAATTAATAGGAAAGATATATGTATTAATGTTTCTACCTTTTTCGTAAAATATAGTAAAGAAAGGTATACATTAGAAACATTGAACTTTGAAATTATGAAACTATTTATTGAACTCAGAATAGAATGTAATACAAAAAAAGTTAAAGCATTTGAAATCATTTTAATGAGAAGGATGAACCTGGTTGCTGCTACCAATTTAATAATTCTCGGCTCTATTTTTGTGAGCAGTAATCTTAAATCACCACGATTGACTATTTGTAATTGATTTTTTGGTTACCACACTGAATCCACGTTCCACTAAATATGATGAAGGAAATGCAATTAAGAACTTTTGAATTACAGCCCATATTTCAGGATAAGCCATATGGATCTCCTTTTGCAAACGCACCTGTGGCCATCAATGCTTTCCTGAATTGCTGCAGCACCCACCAGGGGGTGGTGATGCCCACTTTGGGAATCACTGATCTAGACAAACACTTGACTGGTTACAGAGCTCTTCCCCAGAGGCTCAGCAATATTTCAGGCATTGATGCTGCATGAAAATGTTACACCAAAAGATCACTATCTGTAAAATGTAACCATCCACCAAGAAATCCTCTTCGACCTGGACTCTTCAGCAGATCTTCATCACAGTCCTGAATATTATTGTGATGACGCATATCCTTATTTTCTTTTTTTTCCCTTGTTGTGCACTTTTATTTATTTATTTTAAATATTTATTTTTTAGAAAAGTTAACATGGTTACATGATTCATGCTCTGACTTTCCCCTTCACTCCCTGACCTTCCTTCTGCACCATAGCCGCTTCGCATTTCCACTGTTTTAACATGTGTCATTGATCAAGACCCATTTCCAAATTGTTGATAGTTGCATTCATATCCTTATTTTCTAACCCATCTGATATTTGTGATCCTAGAGACTCCTTGAACAAGGGTATTTCTGTTATTATACCTTTCAAAGAATCTTGAATGCTGTTAATATATGGATAGGAGATAACTTATTCAAAAAGAGACTTCAAGGTGTTCCTTTGCTCTGTTGAATAAAATACTTTTTTTCATAATTAGGAAAAAAGGCATCTTGTGTTGTTTCTATTTTTCAATCAACTACAAAATGACCAAATGTGGTCCATTGTTGAATATCTTCTTGCAATCACCTACTTGTTTCCAACTAATACTCTCATCAAAGATATTCTTGAACTGTGTATAGACGACTCTTGTAAAATTTTGTATTGGTGGAAAAGTTGGCATCTGGGTCTATAACTGTTTGTTTCTTCTCATTTGCCTTTTGCTTAGCATTAATAAGGCCCAGGATTTTCTCTTTCCTATCTTCCTCTTTCCCATGTTTCCTATAGAGGTACCTATACAGCCCAAACCCCCAAACTATCTTAATGTTATTAAAGGTTAAAATTACATGAAGACTTTGGTGCACTCTGTATATCCATCAATAATGTTAGAATTGTGTCTTCTCAAGGTCAAAGATGTATAATAAACACTATGACCTTATCCTGGTTTGTGATCTTTGAGTAAAAATGTTGTCTTTCTAATTCACTTACTGATTTGTTAAGAGTTAATTCCTGAAATCAATATAGGCCTTTCCATTTAGTTTTATTTATTGCTGCATTTTTCATCCTTAAATTAACTAGAGAGTACTTTTCTTACTGGAATTCCTTACAGAGTTTTTGATTAAAATTTTTTTTAAATCCTCACCTTGTGTCTTGTTATCTTTATATATCAGTTCTGAAATATGAGATGAATAAGAGCTCTGTCACTGGGTTTAAATGACTTGCCAAGGGTCCCAAAGCTAATAAGTGTTTGAGGCCAGATTTGAATCCAAGACCACCTGATTCCATGCAGGCCCTCTATTCATACTCTGATACCTAGCTGTCTTTTTACAAATATTTATTTAAACTAGTTTAACTTTCCAACTTCCCATAGATTCTCTGTACTTTTTGACAAAAAAATCTGACAGGGGTCTAATTACTCAAATATACAAGGAGTTAAACCAATTGTATAAAAAAATCAAGCCATTCCCCAATTGATAAATGGGCAAGAGACATGAATAGGCAATTTTCAGATAAAGAAATCAAAAGTATCAATAAGCACATGAGAAAGTGTTCTAAATCTCTAATAATTAGAGAAATGCAAATCAAAACAACTCTGAGGTATCACCTCACACCTAGCAGATTGGCTAAAATGATAGTAGGGGAGAGTAATGAATGCTGGAGGGGATGTGGCAAAACTGGGACATTAATGCATTGCTGATGTGGAGTTGTGAACTGATCCAACCATTCTGGATGGCAATTTGGAACTGTGCTCAAAGGGCTATAAAAGAATGCCTACCCTTTGATCCAGCCATACCATTGTTGTGTTTGTATCCCAAAGAGATCATAGATAAATAGACTTGTATGAAAATATTTATAGCTGTGCTTTTTGTGGTGGCAAAGAACTGGAAAGGGAGGGTATGTCCTTCAATTGGGGAATGGCTGAACAAATTGTGGTATATGCTGGTGATGGAATACTATTGTGCTCAAAGGAATAGTAAACTGGAGGAGTTCCATATGAACTGGAAAGACCTCCAAGAATTGATGCAGAGCAAAAGGAGCAGAGCCAGAAGAACATTGTACACAGAGACCAATACACTGTGGTAAAATTGAATGTAATGGACTTCTGTACTAGCAGCAATGTAATGACCCAGGACAATTCTGAGGGACTTATGGAAAAGAATGCTACCCACATTGAGAGGAAGAAATACAGGAGAGGAAACAGAAGAAAAACAACTGCTTGAACACATGGGTTGAGGCGGACATGATCGGGGATGTAGACTCGAAACTACCACACCAATGCAACTATCAACAATTTGGAAATAGTTCTTGATCAATGACACATGTTAAAACCAGTGGAAATACACATCAGCCATGGTAGGGGGGCCTCGGGGGGTAAAAGGGAAAGTAAGAGCATGAATCATGTAACCATGTTAACTTTTCTAAAAAATAAATATTAATAAATGTTTAAAAAAATAAAAAAGTTTACTAACTAAAAGTTCTATTCATCCTAAACTAATATTCCTACACTTCTTTACTTGGTATATCAACTAAATATGTACTGAAAAAAGGTATTTACTGGATTTCTTTGTTTTTTCTAAAATGGAAACATTTAGAGTAGTTATACTTCTGGCTTTATTGCCATTCATTTCAATTTGTACAACTATTTTTCAATTTTATTGTTAGTTACTTTTTAAAATAATGCAAGGATGAATTGTTTGAATTGTATTCTGTCTTTCTTACAATGATAATCTCAATTTTTATATTACTTTGTATATTCTTAATATTTCAAAAAATCACATCCAGATTAAACCAAAATGATTACACATTCTTATTATATTCTAATCTCTTTCTTGATAAGGCAGTGGTATTAGTTTTTACAGTTAGTACAGTGATTACTTTTACATCAATAATAAGTCTTTTGTAATGTTTTAGATATAAGCTTCTTCATTTTTTTGGCAATGGTCTTTGGTGCTTGCCAACATCTACCATTTCTTTTCTTGACGAATGTGTCCCTGATATAAATGCATGACATTTCTGTGCAGTCTACAAATCTCTGGCCTCTCTCTTTCCCTTATTCTGAATACTTATTCTAAGTTTTACACTAAGAGATGACTAAATATTCCATGAAATCATATTTCTTATTGCCATGGGATATATAAGAAGACCAACTCCTCATTAAGCTATTTTAACTGTACTCTATATTGTTTTGATTTAGTTGCAAATATGAAATATTTTTTGAAATATTAAGTCATTTTACAATTAATGACAATCCTGTGGGACAGGTGCCATTATTATGTCTATTTTATAGATGAAGAACCTGAGTTTGGGAGATGTTAAGTGTCTTGCCCAGGGTCACAGAGCTAGTAAATGTCTGATGCCTGATTTCAACATGGGTCTTGCTGATTCCTCACACAGAACTTGATTCAAGAAAGTACCTAGTGATCTCCAGCACTTTATTGCTTTTAATTGCATTTATTTAACAATTGCCCATTTCTATAATGTTTACTATGTTCAAGGTTGTAGGGAAAAGAAGATTTTTGAGGAGCCACCCATGAAGAGTAACAATAAACCTGAGATGGGGACTCCAGTCCTTTATTCATTCCCAATCTGATCCTCCTTTCTATTTATAACACCCTTCCTCTTAATAGAAGTCTGAGGAGTCTTTTTAACATTTGCACAGGCAAAGTTTATTTTATTATTATTTTTTTTAATCCTTAACTTCTGTGTATTGGCTCCTTGGTGGAATAGTGGTAAGAGTGGGCAATGGGGGTCAAGTGACTTGCCCAGGGTCACACAGCTGGGAAGTGTCTGAGGCTAGATTTGAACCTAGGACCTCCCGTCTCTAGGCCTGACTCTCAATCCACTGAGCTATCCAGCCACAGGCAAAGTTTATACAGAAAATGGAATATTGTGAATTTGTATATTTTAAGGGGGAAGTTTACTGATTACTTGTTGGTTAGCCAGAAAAGTGGAGTTCAGGCTTGCCTTTCCAGAATCAAATATAGGACAGGAACTTGAATGAATTTCCAAGGTAAGACTAAAATATCATAAGGAGTGTGGAGTGTGACCCCATGGGGAATACTTCAATACACTTCTGCTCTGAGACAGAAAACCTGAGCAATTTTTCCTCCATTTAAGACTCCTCCACCTATTTTGCTTCAGAATCTCTTTCTCCTTTGCTAGCCTCCTTTATTGGATTGAAATAAGATCACTTTCCATTTGAGGCAATATTGGGTTAGTTTTATATCACTGCTTAAGTCTACTCTCTTCTACCATCTCCCCATCTCTTCATTTACTGTTATTCAGTTCTCTTCATTTGTTTTCATTTTATTTGCTCTACTTTCTCTTTAAAAATTCTTAGGGTCTTGAGTTGTTAAAAGTGATATTAACTTTCACTGGTTGCCCTGAAGTTGAGGAACACCAGCCTAGGGCATAGTCAGAAATATCTTTCTTTAGACAGTATCAGACATTTCCACACAAGCAAGCCCAAGTTCCCCTATTGGACACAGTGAAATCTGCCACACTCACCACCAACAGGAAGGTGTTTTAAGAGATCTTCCTGTTCATCTTTTGTGAGTCTCATCCCCATGTCCTTTAGAAAGTCTTCCAGATTTTTAACATCAATGTTTTCTGTTTATAAAAGATAGAATGGTGAAAGGTGCGAATGTGAGGAGTGCAAAAGATACTACCTCATCCCATGTCCCATCATCTCTAAATTCTACAATAAGAGAAGAGTCAGCCATTGAGATGAGCCTAACCATGCAGGGAAAATCACTTGTGAATATAGAAACACAAAATATTTCCTTTTATTTAAAAGGACTATGCCAGGCTGAAGAGACTTACGCTGAGGAATGTGAAATAGAAATTAGAGAATGATCTCGTGAACTGTGGCAAGATCAGTAACTACTTGATCTATATTGGTCTGACTAACAAGTATAGTTTGGTCTTCTTTGCCTTTATCTGAATGGTTTTGACTCACAGGAATGCAATCTGACACTTCATCCCTAGTCTGGAGAACTAGAACGTTAATATTTCTCAGTGGCAGGAAAAGTGAAATATGAACCTGCTGATTATGTTCTCAGGAATTCAAAGAGCCAGGAGAGCATTTAGGAAGCCTGAAGGGAGATTTAAATAGAAAGATGATCATTTAACAGATTCATCCACAATAGGTAATGCTACAGTTGTTATCCTGGACTCCTGACACTCTCTCATCCTCCATATTCAATCAGTTGCCTAATCTTGCTATTTCTCCATTGATAACAAGTCTCACATCTACTCCTTTTCCTCTCTACTCACACAGTTACATCCTTAGCTCAAGTTATCCTTCATCTCTCCTCTGAAAAGATGTTATAATTGCTCCATATCTGTTTTTTCAAGAGTATCTTCCCCTTCCAATTCATCTCCCATACAGCTGCCTAACTGATTGTCTTTAAACACAGATCTATTGGCCATTAAATACATAAACTCCTCTCTCCTTACTTTCTCTGCCTATTTCTGTTCCTCACACATGGCCTTCCATTTCTTGTTCTATATTATCTCACTGGCTGTCCCCATGCTCTCCTTACTTCCACCTTAGAGTCCCTCGCTTCCTTCAAGAGAACCACAATCTCTGCTTCCTATGAGGAGGCTTTCCTGATTCTCCCAGTCGTAGGCCTCCCCATTCCCAAATTATGTCACATATAATTTCTCTCTATTTAGATATATACATGTTGCTTTCCAGCAGCAGACATTGTGAGCTGGAAGTATTTCATTGTTTTTGTGTTTGTGTCTCCTGTGTCTACAACAGACCTGGTGGACACTTACTAAATGTTTTTGTAAACTGGTTATCTTTGTGGATACAGATCAAGAAATTATTAATAATATATACTGTTAAGAGAGCTTCCTGAGGGGGGAAGTAACTTGTTCCACAATCACAGCCAAAAATCTCAGAGGCAGAACTTAGATCCAGGTCGATTTGACTCTAAGGCTATACTTTATATCTGTTCACTATGCCATGCTTCATCTTATAGGTTTATGTGAAAAATATTGAGATGTTTCCTGACCTCATCCTTGCATCTCACTCACCTTGAATAGTTTTTGCATTATCCATAACTTCATTGAGGTCAACCTTCCCATCAGCTGTAAGGGAAAGCATAGGTTAGATGGAGTCTGGGTAAAGAAAAATAAGACTTCTTTACATTCTGAAATTATGAGAAAAACTGGAGGAATTTAAGTTTTTATGAACTCAGTTTTTATCCTCTTTTCTCTATGGATTAATTTATAGGAGGCACACAAGGAATGAATGAAGCTCTCAATTTGTAAATTGGGGATAATAGTAATAACAATTGTTAGCATTTACCCAGGGCTTTAAGATTTGTTATGTGCTTCACATATACTAACTCATTTTATCCCCACAACAACCCTGTGAGTCAGTTACTATTATTATCATCACTGCTTTACACACGAGGAAACTGGGGCTCAGAGAGATTCCCTGACTAGGCTTGGGTTACAAAGCTAGTACATGTCTAAATTACTGAACCCTGTCATTCGTAACTCTATGGCCAGTCGTATTTACAGCATACCACAATCTTTCAGAGAGCTTCTTTTTTTTCCTATTGAAATTCAGAACTTGACAACAGGCATTTTAATTTGGCATATCTGATTCAGGCCTTTCTAGGAGGAAGATGCAAAAAACTGGATCCTTCATATCTTGAACTGAACTTTCTCTAGCATAAAATGAAGGGACTGAATGAGATGATCTCTTTTTCTCTTTCCAAAAGGGAAATGATATGGCCCTGTGGATAGGAAACTCCAATTTTTTAAAAATAAAACTAGGAGAGGAGGAAATAAGTTTTTTCCTTCTGATGTTCTGTCTTCATTCTTGAATGTGGTTAACATTTTAACGTATCTTTGCAAACTGACTTTGTCTAATTAGCTGTGTGAGCCATATTGTATCTGAGGAAACAAATCTATAATTTTGTCATAAAAACATTAAGTTATTTTGATTTCTTAGGAGGAAATAGTATGGCCTCTTTAGGAGACCAATTCCTTGCTGAAGGCCAACTTTGTTAAAAGCCTTTTAATTAAAACCTTTAACTAAAGAATGAGCTCATGTTATTAAAGGCAAACATGTCAGCAGTGACATTCATTCATCTCTTTAAAATGTACCAAGTACATAACAGGAATACATAATTTAAGCCTTATCAGAACCCAGTAAGGTTTAGTGCTACAGGTATCATTACTGGATGCATATTCCCTGAATGTCATCCTCAATTCCTTCCTCTCTCCTATTCCCCATGTCCAGTTGTTGTGGGAGAATGAGTTTTTTTTGCGAGAAAGTGAATACTGGCTCTTGCCTAAAGAATTGCATCTCAGGTTCCTTCATCTTGAGGAATGAATGTGTTATTCAAGGATCTTACTGATAGTGTGTGTAGCTGGGGTTATAGAAAAAGCCCCAGGAGGGACTTCAAGTTGCTACATTTATTGTGGGTCTGGGCTTTTATTCTCCTCCCATCCTGGAAGTCTCCCTCTTCCTTTAGGCAGCAAGAGGCATTTGAGGAGAAGGGTCAGGGGAGGGACACAAAGATCCCTAATGCTACCGTGTGATGATATTCCCTGCCATGTGCTGTTTGTTGGACTTTCAAGATTGTTTGGGTGCTCGGGTGTTCTCAGCCTTACAAGCTCTCATCAAAGGGGATAGTCATAAAATCCTTCAAGGTAGCTTGAGTGCTTCCCTCATCCTTTAGTCTTGGAATGTCAGGCAAACCCTTATCAACTATCAGTTAGTTCATAAGGTAGGCAATGTCTTCTAACTAATAAAAAACATAAGATTTCAAATGACCATTTAAGAAAGGATTTCAAAGCACTAAACCTCACAACCATGTCATAATCAATTGACAAGACTAGTTGATTTTCTTTGACAGTCTTTATGCTTGTGTCTCTTTCTACCCACACTCAAACTGTGAGTTTCCAGCAATCAATTTAGTTTAGATATAGGGCACACTTTTGTTATTTTGGCTACAAGAAACTTTCCAAGGAAGCCAAAGAAATGAGAGAGGGATTAAGATTTGTTAATAAAGGGACATTCACACTGAGAAGGTCATGAATTCTTATAATATTTAAAAATCCGTCCTTTGACAACTGGCCAGAAGGGCTTAGAGCTGAGGATCCATTAAAATTTTTTTAGATCATGCATCTAGGCTCTATTATAGACCCTTATTATTATTATTAATTTTATGTTAATTAAAAAAAAGCTTTTAGTATATTTATTTTCTATTACAATGTTCTAGTAAATATTTAAATGCCTTCCTAAGAAATTATCACCGGGATAACATACAAAATCCATAAAACTGTGTGCATATGGGATCATCATGAGAGTTTTGGCCTCTAGATCATGATGATGATTTTTTTTTTTTACCAAATGAAGAGGAAAAGGTATAGTTAGATCAGCATGGCTTTTTCCTGTTCAGGATACTCACATCAATGAAAACATGGATCTTTTAAAATAATAATCATGTAATGAATGTTGGAGGGGATGTGGCAAAATTGGGACATTAATGCATTGCTGGTGGAGTTGTGAACTGATCCAGTCATTCTGGATGGCAATTTGGAACTATGCCTAAAGAGCTCTAAAGGACTGCCTGCCCTTTCGATCCAGGTATAGCATTGCTGGGTTTGTACCCCAAAGAGACCATAGACAAACAGACTTGTACAAAAATATTTATAGCCACGCTATTTGTTGTGGCAAAAAACTGGAAAACGAGGGTATGTCCTTCAATTGGGGAATGACTGAACAAATTGTGATATGTGCTGGTGATGGAATACTATTGTGCTCAAAGGAATAATAAACTGGAGGAATTCCATGTGAAGTGGAAAGACCTCCAGGAATTGATGCAGAGTGAAAGGAGCAGAGCCAGAACATTTTACACAGAGACTGATACACTGTGGTAAAATCGAATGTAATGGACTTCTGTACTGGCAGCAAAGCAATGACCCAGGACAATTCTGAGAGACTTATGGTAAAGATGCTACCCACATTCAGAAGAAGAACTACAGGAGTGGAAACACAGAAGGAAAACAACCACTTGAACACACAGGTTGATGCAGACATGGTTGGGGATGTAGACCCGAAACGACCACACCAATGCAACTATCAATAATATGTAAATAAGTCTTGATTGATCACACATGTTAAAACCAGTGGACATGTGCGTTGGATATAGGGGTGGTGGTGAAGGGGAAAGTAAAAACAAGAATAATGTAACCATGGAAAATTTTTCTAAATAAATAAAATATTTAAATAAAAAATAATAATCATGTCAGACACTTCGAGCTGTGTCACCCTGTATAAGTCACTTAACCCCTATTGCCTAGCCCTTCCTATATATGCATAGTACATAGTATCGATTCTATGGTGGAAGGTAATGGTTTTAAAAATATATATAATGATCATGGTTAGAATTTAATGTACCTTTTGGTTTCCAGACCTGTATATTTCATATATGTATATATAAAATATATAACATATTATATAATATAAACCCCATAAATTAATATATATATTTTTTTCCAGTTTGACTGTTCAACAGTCTTATATAGCAGATACATTACTATCCCCACTGTACAGATTAGAGAAGAAAGGTTAAGGGAGGACATGTGACTTATTTGTGATCATACCAGTAAGTCTCTAAAACAGGATTGGAGATTAAATCTTCTTGGCTCCATTATCCAGCACTAGAAAATTTCATCTGACTGATTAGAATCCCCTGATGACTGTCACACTGGACCTTTTTCTTTAAAGATGGCCACTATGCTGCTCAGGAGGGAGTAAGGAATCTTTCGTCTCTGTTCTTGTATTTAATAGCATTCTGGAAATCTTGTGACTTGAAGGTTCAGTCCGAGATAATATTCCTTTATGCATTATAATGGGATTTCTCTATATGAATTGCTATCTTTTCATGTGAATTCAGTAAGTGTCCTTTTAAACATTCTCAGACAGGAAATCAAAGTTTTCCCAAACATATACAAAGGCTCAAGAAATGCTCACCATCAATTGGCAGGTTATTCAATAGTTTCTCAATTTCTTTATCTGTAAGTTTCATCCCCAGGTTTCCCAGAACCTTGTCCAGTTTGCTAACATCAACATTCCCTCCTTCAAAAAGATGAAAATTGAAGAATATAATAATTGAAGCATTCATTAAACCCTCATTTTATTTCATTCACTGTGCTAAACTGTGGGTATTTGAGGCCAACTCTAGTCAACAACCATTTAAGTTCTTCCTCTGTGCAAAGCACTTTGTTAAGTAAAAAGACAAATCAAATGTACTGCCTCTGCCCTGGATCAGCTCAAATTATGAGGGAGACAAATGAGAAAATTATGAAATTGTGTCAAAGAGTCACAAATCATGCAAAGTTTCTTTACAAAGAATTTCATGAGTGGATTTATGATTACTAGCTGTTTGAGGGTTAGATAGTATCAGTGACAATTCATATTTATAGAATACTTTTCAAATATACTCTTCAAATGTTTTTCCAATGGCCCAGCAACAATCTCTAAGGACACACATTGAGCATAATTGGGAGAGCTATGAATATGACTTGTTCCCGTAATTGTGGTCTAAGTGATCCTGGAGAAGCTTCTAGAGCAGGGGTCAGCAACCTTTTCGGCCGTGAGAGCCATAAACAACACATTTTTAAAAATGTAATTTCGTGAGAGCCATACAGTGCTCACAGTGTGCACTCCTGTAACAGTGACTGAAAAAAAAATGACTTTATGGCGCCTGCAGAAAGAGCCATACATTGCCGACCCCTGTTCTAGAGCATAGTGTAAAGAATGATTAATCAAGCCTGATGGATTATGTGAAGGAATTTGAAGTTCTCAATAGTCACAGAATCTGGTGAATTGCCTTCTCCAGGCTGGCTGTACAAAAGAAATTGGTCATGAGGCAGAAACCCTGAATCAGTGAATTGGAGGGATGTTAGCAGCCATATTATAATCACTAAGAAGAAATAAAACAGTTTCTCACTCACCACCAAGATTCTGCACAGCATTCATTACATTCTTCTTATTCACTTTCCCACTGGCTGTAAAACAAAGCACAATTCAGGTCACAGAGGAAGTAATATAGAATTATAATAGTAGCACAAAGTTTATCATTTTGAAAGCTAGCCTGTAAATACTGTTCTATTCCTTCCTTCCTCCCACCAAATGTGAAGTGAAGAAAAAGAAAGTGATCCAAAGGAGATCAATCCATTCCTTTCCTGAATATGGATGTTTCTGACTTTGTATAACTCAATCCACTGTAGTGAATGAAGGTTTATTGCAGAGAACAGCTTTACTTCTAGTAGTTATTTCATAAGCTCTTGTATCAAGAACTATTTTAAAGGACATAGAAAAGAGCACTTGTGTGGAAACAGGCTGTTTTTTAGTAGGTGAAACTACGAATCTTTGTAATATATAACTTGTTTTTAGAAAGTATAAATTTAACAAGCTAGTTCCAACATTGTGTTTCTCTATGACTTTTTTTGATCTCCCTTCTCTTCTGCATATGCAGGAAGCCATCAAAGCTTATGATGTTCACACAGCCTAGAACGAGTTCTGGAACCCTGCATAGCAGGTGACAGAAGGATGATAATTCCATTCAAATTCCCCTATGTGCCTCTTTTCTCACTAACATTCCCTTTTATTGGAATTATTGTAATCAATATCCTTACTCAGCTCCAGGGAAACACAGAAAAACAATACAGGCTAATAATAGAGCCCCCTACAGGTCCCCTATAACTCCTAGGAAATTCCCACCCTTAGATGCAGTAATACAGAAATTCCCCTAGAAGTCACTTCACAACAAACCAGCATATAATGTTAATGTTAAAGATTTTAAAACTCTAACTTAGATTCATATACACAGGTGCCTGAAAAAACAGGACAGAATAGTCTCCAAGTTTCCCCCCTCCCTGATTCAGTACAGTACACATAAAAGAACAATGAATGAAATATGGAGAAATTGTCTCCTATGAAAAAGCCTGTACTTTCCTACCACTGGGCACAAGAGATACATCAAACACACCTAACACATTGCCTCTAAGAAAAGATGTATGGTGGGAATGGAATTCATGCCAGCATTGATGTAATCTTATGAAAAGGGTATGAAAATTAGTCAGCAGATGGCAGATCAGAACAGATTTCTGCAAGCTTACTACTTCTCTTGGAGTTCTCATTCTGTTTTTGCTTAACTGTCCTGCCCCAAGATAATTAGACTGCTGGGACAGGTTCCCATAATTCATATTGTTTTACATCTTTCATTGAGGCGGTTTTCATACTTTTATCCTTTTTTTCCTTGCATCATGATTCCTACATTTCCCCCTCCCTATAACTCACACTTTTACTCCTAATAAGAACCTTAGCTTATGATAAAGAAAAATAATATCAAGAAAAACATAGGGGGCAGCTGGGTAGCTCAGTGGATTGAGAGCCAGGCCTAGAGACAGGAGGTCCTAGGTTCAAATCCGGCCTCAGACACTTCCCAGCTGTGTGACCCTGGGCAAGTCACTTGACCCCCATTGCCTACCCTTACCACTCTTCCACCTATAAGTCAATACACAGAAGTTAAGGGTTTAAAAAAAAATTAAAAAAAAACATATCTACACCCTAGGTACATGTAAAAATATGTGCCTTTTCTTTATCTCTAGTCTAAAATTTTTCTGGTAAGGGTTGAGAATTTAATTTATCACGAGTTTTCTCAAGTCAGAGCTCAAATTTTAAATCTTTCACAGTTGCTTTTGTTTCTTTTCTAATCATTTTATAAATTGCTTTTTGGATTCTGCTCAGTCCCCTCAGGATCAGTTCATAAAAGTCTTCTCATGTTTCTCTGAAGCTCTTCTATGTCCAATTTGTTATGGTGTTATGGTGCAATCATATTCTATTACATTTATATATGATAATTGTCTTATCCATTCCCCAATTCATATAAACCTATAGACTTTTCAATTCTTTATTAATGTAGAGGGAGCTTCTAGCCATTTTTGTTAACCCTTACCTTCTGTCTTAGTTTCAACTCTAAGACAGAAGTACAGCAAGTGCTTGGCAATTGGAGTTAAGTGAGCTGCTCAGTGTCAGATAGGCAGGACGTGTCTGAAGACAGACTGGAACCCAGGTCTTCCCAACTCTAGTCCTGGTCTTCAATTTATTGTGCTACTTAGCTGCTCCAATATTTTTATTTTGCACTCATGAGCCCTTTATGTCTTTCTCTAAGCTCCTAAAGGACATAAAATAGCCATATAAATGAGTCTAACAAAATGAAAACTCCACTGATTCCTTTGACCTTAGTCCCCAATTGTTTTCCAGAATGTTTGGAATAATTGTTTCACTAGGAGTGTATTAACATAACATTCTTCCAAGGTCCTCTCCAAATTTTCTGAATAATTTTATTGATTTAGGTAGTATTGCCATTTTTATATTGACATGGCTGACACATGAGCCAATTCACATCCCTTTATTTATTTAATACTGTATTTCTATAGAGGGTGTTTTAGTAGTTCTATGCACATAATTTCTTTCTGTCTTAGTAGATGGATTCCAAAATACTTAATTCTGTTGACATTTTTAATAGAATACCATTTTTTGTCTCTTCCTATTGAGTTTTATTAGTAATTATACATAAAGTTTGAAAATTTGTGTGGCTCTATTTTATATTTTTCTATTTTGCTGAAATTGTTTCAATTTATTTTTGTTGAATTTTGATGGTTGTTTAAATAAATTTTCATATCAATTGTAAATGTCAATAATCTTTTTCCTATTCTGCACTTACTCAATTTTTTTAATTACAAAAAGTGGAATTACATTGCAATCAGTAGAAACGACATAAAATAATGAAGGTGAGAATGGATATTCTTGATTTACTGTGATTTTTCAGTGAATGGCCAATTATTTCTAATTCTATTATAATCCTATTTGTTGCCAAATAAGAACACATCCTTTTGAAAAGAATTGATTCCTTAGTGAGAGTCTCCTTATAAAGAGTCGCTGAAACATGTTTAAAGATATATATTTGGAAGTTTCCTGTCTTGTTGCAGATGGCACAGTGCTAACCTTTTAGCTTGAGATTTTCAGTGATGCCGTATTTGATTATAAGCTTTGTGACCTCAGAGAAAACACTTAACCTCCATGGGTTTCAGTTTCATTATCTATAAAATGAGTTAGATCTGATGACCTCTAAGATCTCTTATAGGGCCAAATATATTAGCAATACATCCATACTTCCATAGCTTCTGTGACTTTTGTCCTTCTCCTCCCAGAAATTTGTGAAAGTGGTAATCACTCAATGTGCTTGGAGTTCCTTTTCCCTTTCTTGACATCGTGAGTACTGAACTACTCTGTTTATTGATTTGTTAAACTCTAAAACTTGACATGGGATCGCCATGTTTTGCTCCATTTTTTCAAAGTTTCCCATTGATTGTATGCTGTTGCTTGGTAACACCGACCCAAGCACTCCTCTCTATTCTCTTCTGAATGATATAATTTTTAATTTTTAAGGATTGATATATTCCATAACTGACTAGAAGCATAAGAGTGGTCAAATGTTAGTTTTAAAAGACTTGTTTTTATGAGAAATGTAGTACAATGAAGTCAGCCTTACATTTCTCAAAGTAGAACTAGCCTACCTCCTCTTTAACTCTGGGAATAAATGGTCCTTTTTTATTCTTTGTCCTAGATATACACACTCAGGGACAAGTTCTATAGTCTTATGACATAAAGGCATGTCATGATGTATGTAATGGATATTCCTCATCTACTTGGTCTTTTCTGTGTGCGTGGTCTAGACAAACTCTTGAGTGGTTATAGAGCTCTTCCAGGAGACTCAGCAATATTTCGGGTTTTGATGAAACCATGAAAATGTCCCCAAATATCACTCTACCTGTNATGAATCTTTGCAATATATAACTTGTTTTAGAAACTATAAATTTAACAAGCTAGTTCCAACAACATTGTGTTTCTCTCTATGACTTTTTCTGAACTTCCCTTCTCATCTGCATATTATATTGTATTGTATCTTTCACTGATGCTGTTTTCATACTTTTATTCTTTATTCTTGCATCACGATCCCTACTTCTTTTACCTCCCTATATCTGTCATCCTTCTATACCTAATAAGAACCTTAGCTTCTGATAAAGAAAAATGATAACAAGAAATGCATATCCACACACTGGGTACATCTGAAAATAAATCTCTTGTTTTTACCTCTAGTGTAAAATTTCTCTGGTAAGAGCTGAGAATTTAATTCATCACCAGTCTTCTCAAGTCAGAGCTCAAATTTTAAGTCTTTACTTTGTCTATGTTTTAATCATTTTATAAATTGTTTTTTGGATTCTGCTCAGACCCCTCAGTTCATAAAAGTCTTCTCATGTTTCTCTGAAGCTCTCCCATGTCTAGTTTGTTAAGGAGCAATAATATTCTACTACATTTATATATGATAATTGCCTTAGGCATTCCCCAATTCACACAAAACCTATAGACTTCCAGTTCTTTATTATCCTAGAGGGAGCTTCTAATCATTTTTCTTAACCCTTACCTTCTGTCTTAGTTTCAATTCTAAGATAGAAGTAAAAAACAAGGGCCGGGCAATTGGAGTTAAGTGAGCTGCTCAGTGTCAGACAGGCAGGATGTGTATGAAGCCAGCCTGGACCCCAGGTCTTCCCAACTCTAGTCCTGGTCTTCAATTTATTGTGCTACTTAGTTGCTCCAATATTTTTATTTTGTACTTATGAGCCCTTTATGTCTTTCTCTGAGCTCCTAAAGGACATAAAGCAATTATCTATATAAATAGGTCTATCAGAATGAAAACTCCACTGATTCCTTTGACCATAGTCCCCAATTGTTTTCCAGAATGTTTAGAACAATTGTTTCACCAGGAGTGCATTAACATAACATTCTTCCAAGATCCTCTCCAAATTTTCTGAATAATTTGATTGATTTAGCTAGTATTGCCATTTTTATATTGACATGGCTGACACATGAGCCAATTCGCATCCCTTTATTTATTTAATACTGTATTTCTATAGAGGGTGTTTTAGTAGTTCTATACACAAAATTTCTTTCTGTCTTAGTAGCTGGATTCCCAAGTATTTTATAATTCTGTAGTCATTTTTAATAGAATACCATTTTTTTGTGTCTTACTATTTAGTTTTGTTGGTAATATATATAAGGTTTGAAAATTTGTGTGGCTTTATTTTATATTTTTCTACTTTGCTGAAATTGTTTCAAATAATTTTTTGTTTAATCTTGATGGCTTTCTAAATAAATTTTCACATCAATTATAAATGTCAATATTTTTTCCTATTCTGTATTTATTCAATTTTTTAAATTGCGAAAAGCAGAATTACATTGCAATCAGTAGAACGACATGAAATAATAAAGTGGACAATGGATATTCTTGATTTACTGTGATTTTACAATGAAAGGCCATCTATTTCTAATAATACTGTAGCCCTATTTGTTGCCCCAAAAGAAAACATCCATTTAAACAGCAATGCTTCCCCAGGCAGAGTCTCGTTATAAAGAATTGCTAAAAAATGTTCAAAGATATCTATTTGGGACTTTCCTTTCTTGCTGAAGATGGCACAGTGCTAACCTTTATCTTGAGATTTGGGTTTCAACTATTCCATATTTGATTACAAGCTTAGTGACCTCAGAGAAAACACTTAACCTCTATGGGTCTCATTATCTTTAAAATGAGGTTAGATCTGATGACCTCTAAGATCTCCTAGCTCCAAATATATGAGCAATGTATCCATGCTTCTTTAGTTTCTGTTACTTTTGTCCTTCTCTTCCCAGAAATTTGCACTCACTGTGTTGGGAGAATCTTTTCCCAGTCTTGACATTGTAAGCACTGGACCACTCTGCTTATGGATTTTTTAACCTCTAAAAATTAACATGTGATCATTATATTTTGCTCCATTTTTCCAAAGTTCCCCATTAATTATATGCTATTGTTTGGTAACACCCATCCATGCACCACTGAATTCTCTTCTGTATCATATAATTTTTAATTTTTGAGGATTGATATATTCCATAACTGACTAGAAGCATAAGAGTGGCAAAATGTTAGTTTTAAAAGACTTGTTTTTATGAGAAACATAGTACAATGAAGTCAGCCTTACATTTCTCAAAGGCAAACTAGCCTACCTCCTTCTTTAACTCTGGGAAGAAATGGTTCTTTTTTACTCTTTGTCCTAGATATACACACTCAGTGGCAAGTTCTATAGTCTTATGGCATAAAGGCATGTCATGATGTATGTAATGGATATTCCTCATCTACTTGGTCTTTTCTGTGTGCGTGGTCAAACTCTTGAGTGGTTATAGAGCTCTTCCAGGAGACTCAGCAATATTTCAGGTTTTGATGAAACCATGAAAATGTCCCCAAATATCACTCTACCTGTTGGATGAAACCATCCACCAAGAAATCCCATTCAACTTCAACTCTCTACCAGATCTTCTTTTATCACTGTACTGAATACCATTGTGATGATACATATCCTTGTTTTCTGACTCACATGCTCTATTTGTGTGATGAGAGGCTCATTGAACAAATTTATTTCTTTTGCAAGGAATCTTGATTGATGTTAATATAGGGATGGAGAAAACACATTAGAAAAGAGATACCAAGATGTTCCTTTGCTTTACTGAATCAAATACTTTTTTCATAACCCGGAAATAAACAAAATGGGATCTTATGTTTTATCTGTCTTTAAATGAACTATAAAATAACCAACTAATGTAGTCTGTTGTTGAACATCTCTTGTAGTCATCTGTTTGTTCCTCACTAACACTCTCATCAAGGATGCTGTTGGATTATGTAGAGAAGACTCATGTAAATATTTTATATTGGTGGAAGAAAAGGCATATGAATCAGTGACTGCTTTTGTCTTCTCAGTCATCTTTCATTTAGCATTAATAAGATCTCATATTTTCCCCTTCATATCTTTCTATTTCAAAGATGTTTTCAATACAGGTACCTATATAGACCAAAGCCTTGTGATAGTTTAATGCTATTGGAGCTTAAAATTACACAAAGACTTTGGGATACCTATATATAGATCAGCAATGCCACTCTTGTGTCTTCTTCAGGCCAAAGGTGTATAATCCTCACCAGGTCCAAGTGGGCAACTTTTTAAATTTTTGTCTTCTTTGAATGAGATTTTTATCACTTCTATAAACTTATACGGGTTTTTGTTTTTTCAACCTTTACCTTGTGTACTAATATCAATTAGTATTAATTCTTTTTTTTTTAAACCCTTAACTTCTGTGTATTGACTTATAGGTGGAAGAGAGGTAAGGGTAGGCAATGGGGGTCAAGTGACTTGCCCAGGGTCACACAGCTGGGAAGTGTCTGAGGCCGGATTTGAACCTAGGACCTTCCATCTCTAGGCCTGGCTCTCAATCTACTGAGCTACCCAGCTGCCCCCAATTAGTATTAATTCTAAAACAGAAGATCAGCAAGGCCTAGTCTATTAGAGTTAAGTGACTTGCCCAGGGTTCAGGAAGCTAAGAAGTATCTGAGGCCAGATTTAAACCCATGTTCTCTTGACTCCATGAATGGTCCCCTATCCACTTTATTGCCTAGATATCACATCACAAGGTTTAATTTAAAATAGTTTAACTTTAAACAATTTTTCTGTACTTTATGATACAATATTGATTTTGTATATATATGCATATATATGCATCCTCTCTTTCTATGAAATTTTACCAACAAGTTTACTAACTAAAATGAGTGTTGCCATCCTAAACTAGTGTTGCTATATTTCTTTACTTGGTATATGAGCCAAACATTGACTAACAAAATTACTTACTGGATTATTTTGGTATTTGGTAATGAGGCATTAGATTTAAAGTGGTTAAACATAGATGGCTTTTAATTGCCATCCATGTCATTTTTCATGCCTATTTTTTCATTTGCATTGTTTTTTACCTATTTAATAATTCAGAATTGAACTGTTTCAATTCTATGCCATAACTTTCTCACTATTGTACTCTTGATTTTTCTATTTTAGATATTCTTGATATTTGAAGTGTCATATTCAGAATATTATAAGAAGATACCACATATTTGTATATTATAATCTTTTTCTTGATGTGGTATTGGACTTACTGTTTAAAGCAATTCAGTGATTATTTTTACATCAATCATGAGTCTTTTTTAACCCAGAAAATATAAAATTTCATTTTTTCAATGGTCTTTGGTGCTTTCCAACCCTACACTTATCAATTCTTTTCTTCAAACACACTTGCTCTACATACAAAATCAAGAAGGTTCTGTGCAGTCTACAATTTTCAGGTGTCTATTTTTTCCTCATTCTGAATATTTATACTAAATTCTAGAATGAAAGATGACCACATGTTCCATTAAAGCATGTATCTTTTGTTGCCTATGGATGTATGATTATTGAACTCAACCAAATTGTTCTTTGCCTCTTCAAGGCATTTAAGTATTATGTGACTATGACTGATTTAGTTGTAAAGTGCTTTCCAAATATTAAAACATTTTAGACTCATCATGATCCTGAGCTGCAAGTGCTATTATTGTTTCTATTTTACGGATGAATAAACTGAGTTTGGGAGAGGTCTAGTGACTTGTCCAGGGTCACAGAGACTGCCTGATTCCACAACATAATACTTGATCCACAGTACCACTTTGTTACCTTATTGCCATTGGTACTCTATCATTTTTTATTTCATTTATTCACAAACGCCCATATGTCTATAATGCTTAACTGCATTTAAGAAGGTAGAGAAACAAAGATTCTTCAGGTGCTACCCTGGAAGATTAATAACAAAACTGTGATTTGGATCTTAGTTCTTGAGTTATTCCCAATCAGGTCCTACTTTCTATTTACAACACATTTCCTCTTAAGAGGAGTCTCAGGTACCTTTTAACAATAGCCCAGTCAAGATTTAGATAAACTAGGAAACACTGTGAATTCTTATATGGAAAGAAGACAGTTACTGATTATTTCCTGGTTGGCCAGAGCAGCAGAGTTTAGCCTTGCCTGCTTTCCATAATCTAATTATATGACAGGAACTTGTTGCCTGTATTTCTTAGGGGGTGGGGTGGTAATACTGAAACATTATAGAGAATGTGAAGTGTCCTCTCATGGTCAATACCTCCTCTATCCCTCTGCCTGGAGACAAATAAATTGAGCAATTTTTGCTTCAGTTTCCTGTCATACTCCTTTCTCCTCTTTTAGTCCAGAGTCCCCAACCCCTTGTAAGTAAGTAAGCTCTCTTCTATCCTCCCCTACACATTTCCTTTGCTTTTATTCTAGTCTATTAATTTCTTTTCATTTTATATCCTCCCCTTTCTCTTTATCATTACTTAGGCATCTAAGTTGTTAAAATGGTATGATTTTTCACTAATTGCCCTCAGAGTGAAGCACTCCAGCCTAGGGAGAAGTGAGAAACACCTTCCTTTATATAGTTATATTATAATTTTCACAATGTTAAGCCCAAGTTCCCCAGACAGCCACAGTGGAATCTGGAAAACTCACCACCAACTGGAAGGTGTTCCAGGAGATCTTTCTGTTCCTCTTCTGTGAGTTTGATCCCCATGTCCTTCAGAAAGTCTTCCAGGTTTTGAACATCAACATTTTCTGTTTATAAAAGATGAGAGTGGTGAATGATATGAATGTGAGGTATATTTAATGACTCCAGCATGTGAAAGATAGTACCTATTCCTGTGTCCATCAGCTTCAATTTCAGCAAGAAGAACAGAGTTAGCCATTGAGATGAACCCAATCATGCTGGGAAAATCACTTATGAATTCAGAAACAGATATTACATCTTCCTGGTTCAGGGACTATGCTAGACTAAAAAGCCTTAAACTGAGGAATTCTAAATGAATATTAGGCCTTTGTCTGGTCAACAGTGGAAAAGTCTTTGGTAACTTATCCTACATTGGTCTGACTGATAAGTAGTGTTTGGTTTTCTTTCCCTTTATCCCAGTGGTTTTGACTCACCAAAATGCCTTCCTACAAAATTTTAATCTTAGACTTGAAGACCTAGAATCTGGTACATGTCTCAACAAGAGGAAAAGTGAAACATGAAGAGAGAGATTACATTCCAGCAAATTGAAGTCTTGCCACAAAGAGCCTGGAGAGTAGCTCTACTTAGCAAATCTGAAAGGAGATTTAAATAGAGTAATAATCATGTAACACATTCATCCACAAATGGTACTTTCAAAATTGTTATCCTGTATTACTGACACCCATTCCCCCTCTCTTCCAGATCCCCATACCCAATCTTTTGTGTAACATTGAGATTTCTATCTTGATAACTATTCTCATATCTATTCATTTTTTTCTCTACTCATACTGCCCCATACTTAGCTCAATTGATCCTCCATCTCTTCCTTGAAGAAACTGTATAATTTATTTTAATCTGTTCCCTAGAATCAAGATCCTCTTCCCCCTCCAATTTATCTTCCACATAGCAGCCTAAGTGATAGTTTCAAAGCACAAATCTATTGGCCATCTCTCAATGGCCAATAAGCATTTCCGTATTTCTCCTGAATCAAACACATGAACTCCTCTCTCCTCACTTTCCCTGCCCATTTCTGTTCCTCACACATGGTCTTCCATTTCCTGTTTTTATATTATATTATTGGCTGTTTCTCATGCTCTCCTTATATATACTACAGAGTCCCTTTTTTACTTTGCGATGAACCAGAATTTGTTTCCTATTAGGGAGTTTTCCTGATGTTCCCAGTTGTAGAGCCTCCCCTTCCCTAATTATTTCTTATTCAATCAGTACATATTTATATATGTACATGTTGTCTTTCAATTCATTGTGAATTGAGAGTATTTCATTGTTTTTGTGTTTGTATCTCCAGGGTTTAGAAGAAATGTAGTAGGAACTTACTAAATATTTGCCAATTAATTATATCAGTGTATACAGTTTCAGAAATATTTGTAATATGTACTGTTAGAGAACTTCCCAAGACGAACATAACTTGACGAGCAAGTGAGTGTCAGGGGGAGAATTTGAATCCTGGTCCTCCTAGGGCTCTATTTCTATCCACTCTACCATGCTTCCTTCTCATGGATTCATGTGAAAAATGTTGAGATGTTACCTGACTTTTCACTTCTTACTCACCTTGAATAGTTTTTGCATTATCGATAACTTCTTTGAGGTCAACCTTTCCACCATCTATAAGAGAAGGCATATGTTAGAAAGAGATCTAGTGAAGAAGAACCTCACTAAAAAAGCATTTCATTATATTCTGAGATAAATCAGAGGAATTGAGCAGTTTTCTCTGAATTCAGGGATTCTTGGGATTTTATCTAATTTTTATATAGATTAATTCATAAGAAAATGTTAAGGGATGAAGAAAGCTCTCAATCTGTAAAGAGAGGATAATAATAGTAATCAGAATTTACCTAGTGCTTTAAGATTTGCCAAATACTTCAAAAATATTAACTCATTTTATCCTCACAACAACCCTGGTAGTGAGGAAGTCTTATTTTTATAACAGTTAATAAAACTGAGCCTGAGGGTGGTTACATGCCTTGGCTTGGGTTCTAAACTTAGTACATGTGTATGGTATTTAATTCTGATGTTCCTGACTCTGTGTGAAGTCCTATATATACTATATCACAATCATTCAGAGAGCTTCCTTTCTCTTTGCTATCAGAAGGGCTATCAGAAGGACTTGGAATCAGACATTTTATTTAAGCATTGGAAAAGAATTGACCCCTTCATATCAATTAGTCTCAACATTCTTCTCTGTAAAATGAAAGTCCCTGACTAGGTGATCTCCATATCCTTTCCCAGCAGGGACAAAATATGATTCTGTGATCTAGGAAACTCCCATTTTTTTTGATAATACAAAGACAAGAAAAACTAGTTTTTTTCTTTCAATATTCTGATGCTATTTTCTTGAATGTGGCTACTATTTTAATGTATCTTTGCATATTGACTTTGTCTAGTTAGCTGTGTAAGCTATATTTTCTCTGAGGAAACATAAATAGTTTTATTATAAAAATGTTAAGTTTAAATACCATTTAAATAATTTCAGTTTAAATAGTATGGCTTCTTTTGGAGACCAATTCCTTTTTAGTGGGCTCAGAAACTGAAACATTTAACTAAATAATAAGCTTTTGCTAATTCAAGCAAACATGCGATCAATGACATTCATTCATGCTTTTTAATTATATCAAACACTTTATATAAATATCTCATTTAACTCTCATAAGAACCCTGTGAGTTCAGTGTTATGGGTATGGATACCACCAGTGTCATCCTCATTTCTATCCTTTCTACCCTTCTCTGCATCTAACCAATTGGCAAGACTTGTTCATTCTCTTTCTCCCTCTAGTTTCTTGCCTCTGTCCAACCACATTAAAATTGTGTATTTCCAGGTTTCAATTTAATTTAGATTAAAGGATCCACATTTGTTATTTTGGCCAATAGCAACTCTCAAAGGTTGCCTAAGAAATGAGAAAGGGTTTAAAAAATGTGGTGATGAAGGATACTCACAATGCCATGGTCATGAATTCTTGAAATATTCAATATTCATATGCCCTGACAAATAGTCAGAAGGGCTTAGCTGAGGATCCCATTTTCTTTTTCTGAGATCATGAATCTCAGCTGAGTGATAGATGTTTTTTAAAAATCTTTTCACTTGCATGCTAATTTTTAAATTGCTTGTAATATCTACATCTTCCATTACCATGGTCAGGTAAATATTTAAAGGCCATGACAGCAAATCATCAGTGGTCTAATATGAAAAACCAATTAGGCAATGAGCATATGGAATCATCATGAGTAGTTTGGCCACTAGATGATGATGTTGATGATGATTTTTTGGGGGGGCTAAAGGAAGATGAAAAAATAGACTTAGATAGGCATTGCCTATTTGGACCATGGAAAAGATAGATCTTTTAAAATCACAATAATGATCAGAATTTATTCTACTTTAAGGTTTCCCATTCTATATTTAAAATAAGTATATATATATATATATAAGGGGTAGACACAACTTTATGTTGTAGACATCCCTTCTTGTATATATGAGAAAACAAAGGTTATGTGGAGACCATAAGTTGCCTTGAAGCATACCAGTAAGTGTCTAAAGCAAGATTTGAGTTCAGGTTTTCTTGACTGCAAATTCAGTATTATAAAATTTCATCTGTCTGGTTAAAATTCAGTGATGACAGTCACATTGGACTCTACTCCTTAAAAATGGCCACTAGGCTGTTCAGGAGGGAGTAAGGAATCTTCCATTCCTGTGTTTGTAGTGAGTGGCATTCTGGGAAACTTGTAACTTGAAAGTTCAGTAAGAGATAATATTCCTTCATACATTATGATGTATGTATTCTTTATAGATATTCAATATTTATATGCCCTGACAACTGGTCAGAAGGGCTTAAGTGAGGATCTCATTTTCTTTTTCTACATCATGAACCTAAGCTGAGTTGTAGATGTTGTTTAATAATCTTTTAGCTTGCATGCTAATTTTTAAATAGCTTGTAATATAATATTTTCTCCAAAGCATACAAAAGCACAAGAAATGCTCACCATCAACTGGCAGGTTACTCAATAGCTCCTCAATTTCTTTATCTGTGAGTTTGATCCCCAGATTTCCCAGAACCTGGTCCAGTTTGTTAACATCAACATTCCCTCCTTCAGAAAGAAGAAAATTGAAGAACATAATCATGCCAGAATTTATTCAATCCTTACTTCATGTGTTATTAACTGTACTAAATACTGAAAATTCAAAGCCAAATCAAGCCAGTATAAGCACTTATTAAGTCATTCCTATGTGCCAGGCAGTGTGTGAAATGCTGGGAATGAAAAGATGATCAAAAGCACTGTGCCTGTTATCAATCAGTTCACAGTGTAAGGTAGGAGACAAATAAGAAAACTATGAAATTATGCCAAAGAGTCAAATATAGTATAAAGACCACAAAAATTTTAGAAATGGATTCATCATTCCCAACTGATTGAGGGTGAGATAATACAAATGGCAATTTATATTTATAAAATACTTTTCAAATATTCCTGAAATGCTTTTCCAAAGGCACAGAAACCATTCCTAAGGACACACATGTGGAGCCATTGGGAAAGCTAGGAAGATCATATATTCAAAGTCCAGTGAGGAATGAATTGGTAAAGCCTAATGAATGCTTTATGGCAAAGCAGACATCTCATCTCCAGCCTTTTGGATAAGTGGTTTGAAGTTCTCAATAGTCACAGAATGTGGTGAATTGCTTTCTATAGCCTGGCTGTAGATAAAGAATTACAGGTCATGAGGCAAAAACGCTGGATCAATATATTAGAGGTATGGTAGAAATCACATTATAATCATTAAGAAGAAATAAACGTTTCTCACTCACCACTGATATTCTGCATAGCATTCATTATATTCTTCTTATTCACCTTTTCATTGGCTGTAAAACAAGGCACAATTCAGGTCACAGAGGAATTAGAATAGTAGCACACAAGGGGCAGCTGGGTAGCTCAGTGGATTTAGAGCCAGGCCTAGAGACATGAGGTCCTAGGTTCAAATCTGGGCTCAGACACTTCCCAGCTGTGTGACCCTGGTCAAGTCACTTGACCCTGACTGCCTGTCTTTACCACTCTTCTCCCTTGGAGCAATACATAGTATTGACTCCAAGACGGAAGGTAAAATTTTTATGAAAAAAAAAAGAATAGTAGCACACAGTTCATCATTGTATAAAGCTATCCCATAAAGAGTGACCTGTTCTTTCATTGCTCCACCAAATGAGAATAGCTTTGCTTCTGATAGGTATTATTTCAAAAGCTCTTGACTTGAGAACCATTTTAGAGGAGATAATATAGAGCACTGTTGTGGAAATGGGTTGTGTTTTCAGTTGGC